>NC_046380.1:30477581-30665081 GCF_011125445.2 Fundulus heteroclitus
AAAGTCAACAATCAGTTTCATGTTTTTGTTTTTGTGCTCTGTTACGCTGTACCAAGGCTGCAAGACAATTAGATATACATCCTGTTGGGTAGATGCATAATTCATATACAGTTATGATTTAAAGTACCAATAAGAGCACACAATTATATATATATACTATAGTGAAATAACTTTCAATGACTCGGAAAATTATTCCTACTCTCTATTTTTAGAGCCAACTCTTTCTCGTATGTGTTTTTCTTAAAGCTGCTTCCTTCTCTGATGCAACAAGTGACAGGTTAAATTAATGAGCTCGAACCCTTCAAGGTTTTTTTCTAATCACATCAAAAGAAAAAGTGGAGGCCAATTTAAAGCTCTGTAGCACATCACTAGAAAGGTGAATATAATAGTCTTGGCCTTTCATTCACTGAGCAGCAATAACCTTTACGGCCAAAGTAATGAACTGGTTGGGTCTATCTTTTTAATGCGTCTTTGTATTCTGTGGGGCCTTTGCTTTAATCAAAGCCTATTTACCCCGAGTCACTCATCCTCTTATCTCCCCTCGCAACCCCTTTTTTCTTTCCTCCTCCTTTTTTTTTTCTTTCCATATCCTCTCTTGGCTTCTTTTGTGTGGCAGCAACCTTGTCAAAAAATACGTTCGCGGCACCACGGGTGCTCTCGACTTTGGCGGCGTTGTGAGAACGGTTGCCATGGAAACAGCACCGGAGGAATGTGGAAAATCTTTTATATTTCTTTTTCTTTTTTGTCCCTCAATTTTTGCCTTCTTTTTTTCATCCCCTCATCTGCCTCCTCTCAGTCTGAGGACATGGTTGTTGTTCAAACTGCCCCCCTGGGATGCAGCAGCAACATGTTCAACAAAGCCGCCCGATAACCCAGTTTTTGGTCCCTTGCCCAAACCCCGCCCTGGAAAACTGCAAGGTGCCAAGAACGGGCTCCAGGAATTTGTTTTCCTAGTTCTTCTCCTCCATCTTCTATCTCCATTTTCCCTTCACAGCAGTTCTAAAATCAGTGACTACGATCAGGACTGTGTGGCATACTTTCTGCCTCCTGATTCAATAAATACCGGGACAGCTTTTTTTTTTTTTTTTTGCTGCAATCACGGCAGCAAGTGTTTTGAGATGAGCCGCTAACATCCTTGCACATCTGGAGACTGAAAAGTTCTGAGTTGCAAAATAACTAGCTGATTTAGATTGAATGGTGAATGTCAGTGGAGGGCAATTTTCTAGTCTCGCTGCAAACTTCTTGTTTGCTTTTAGATGTGGACTTTGAGCCCTTCTATCATATGATTATGCTTCATTCTGCACTAGCAGACCTGGATCACATCCGATTTATCAGTTTTAGAGTAAAGGGTCTAATTATTAACCATGCTGGACCCTTTTTCTTGGAACTTTCAACCCTGTAATGTTTTGCTGCTACTACTAGTAACTATTTTGTTGGTCTATCACGTAAATTCCCAATAGTTTATGGTTGGAATAACATGAGAAAAGGTTAAAGTGCCTTGAATCAAGGCGCTATTATGGAGATTTGCAGAATTTCATGCACGTCAAACACAAATTCAAGCTCACATAACACTTTCCCCAATGATGGCCGAGCCCATCGCTGCTAAGAGGGGGCATGAAGTTTCCCCAGCTGGTTGTAGCCGGCTGTGTGTCTGTCAGAGGGAGCGTTGCATCACTCTGGGGGAGAACCAGCCAGATCAGCTACGTCAGATCTGTAAGCCAGAGAAAGCACTGCAGGGGAGGGAGAGGCAGAGAGAAGAATTTCAACTTCAACACATTGTGGTTATCGCTGATGAAACAATGGACGGACTCGGTGAAAGATTATTTGCCTCGAAGATCAGTAATTGTCAGCATTATGTTGAGTGTGTGCGACTCTATTTTATCGCACCTGATAAATAAATTATGAGTACTCACAAAGAGCAAGTATTTCCTTCCGGTGTTTGTCTTTGACACAGCTCCGGTCGGAGTTCCTTGGAACAACAAGTCCCGTCTTCCTCTCATCTCTCTTCCTCTTTCTTGGCGTCCAGGCGCAGCAGCAAGGATATTGTGTGCGTGACGCCGGCCGGGCAGACCCCGGGCCCCACCCCAGTCATGGTGGACATCAACGCCGCAGAGCTGAGGAACCCAGAGGTCAAGTTCAACTACACAGACGATCCCACTATTCTCAAGATCGAGCCTGACTGGAGCATCGCCAGGTACATTAGTAAATGCTACAATAAATATCACTTCCCAGTTGAAATATCTTCTATATGGCTCAATATTACGCTGCTGTTTAATAAATTAGCATGTGATTTGAGATTTGGTTATCTATAATTTACATCTGTATACAGTGTTTGATCTTCAAGTCTGCTTGATGTGCTGTACATCTGCAGAACACACACAAAAGCATCCATACATTATTCATCCTTTGAGGTGGTTAGACCTCCAGTTAAGACGCTGTTTTCAAGGAGTATAGCCAAACTAACGCTAACATCAACTCTCTGTGAAGGGTGATGAATGTTTTATTTTGGCTGTCTGGGTGTCAAAGAAAAGCAAAGACTCCCTCTCCGTCGTCGCTCCCTCATTTTGATTTCTTAAAGCATTTTTTTTTTTTTACTCCATTTATGTTTGAAAAGTAAACATTTGATAGCAGAAGAGGGGTAAAGGAGGCTCCTGCAGCAGTACACTGCTGACTGATGAGCTGCAACAGAGATGCAGCTGTAAATATTCCTCGGCTTATTGAAATGAGCCTGCGTAGCCACAGGAAGATTTCCTCTGCAAACACAAGCTGCCATGGAGAGGAGACGAAAACCAAGAGCTCGAAGTTCCCACATGCTAATGGGCTCCCGAGCACGACCTACAAACTCCTCTGCTGTTCGGTTTTGGAGGGACATCGACATACCCACCCTTTCAACTCTCTGTGTACTTTAAAAGCGATACATGCTTCCAGGAAGTTTCCCTTTTGTTTTAATCCTCCCTAAACTGTCAAAATATTAACGTTAAAATTGAAATGCAAAGCTAAGTAGACAAAAGTTTCTAAGCAAATCGCAGAAACAAAAAGGGGTTGTGAAAAGCTCTTTGAAGGCTTTTGAAAGGCACTATTATCTAACAAGCCCCATTTATTTTCTGCTTCCAATGTTGTGTCAAGCGTAGCAGTCATCCTCTGCGTTGTCGCAGGGGGGGGGGGTTCAGGTGAAAATAGAAGCAGTTCAAAAACTGCTGGGAAACAAGCGCTCCCATCTCGAGAAGCAGGTGTGGAAGGACGAGGAAATCGTATGAGGAGGAAATTGAGGTTGGGAGCAAGAAGAATAAAGCACAAGGTCCAACCTTGAGGGGAATGACCTCAGCGCTTGGTGCTCCCAGGGGAGGAGCTGCATGTTTCCTCGGACCTTTTATTCTGTATTTTGTTTCTGTCACAGTTTCTCTTTTTGGCCACCCTGTTTTCTAGAGCTTTTCAGGTACCACTGGCTTTATGCTTAAGGAGGAAATACTTCAGCTGAGAACACAGTCAGTCATTACACGTTAGTGTTTTACTACAAGCTGTTTAAAGTAGTGCCTGCAGGGCTGCTGCACAGTCTAAAAGAGCCTGGCATTTTAGTAGTTTTCAAGATTTTTATTTGTGAGCTTTATGGTTAAACCCTAACCCCTGTAGAAACATGAGTTATTAATTCTTACTAAACTGTTAAATGTAAATTTTAAAAAAAGAAGCTAGACATGTAATTCTGAAATCATAGATTTTCAACAAGTTTTGCCTGTCAGGGGTTTTGTCAAATTTGTGTTTACCCAACTTCTCTACAGCTGTGGTTTCTTTTCTTCCACCGTCAAACATAACTGCATGCAACGCATCCTCGTGCATTTCGTTTTCCCCTCTGAAAGCGCTCTAGCCAGCCCCCTCTAAGCCTCTGTCAGCCCTCAGCCTTTTCTTGGCTCAGGTGATGTTCTCCTCCTGCTTGGTCTCGGCCCATTTCAGGGCCAATTTCACTAAAAGCCGTACAACTGAAATCACCTCCCTGCTTATAACAGCTTTGCTTGGCCCAGACACAACCCATCCAACTCAGACACCGAGAATGGGCTTGTTGTCTTTTATTTATTGTTTAGTGCTAAGCTCGGTAGTTCAAGGGTCTCTATGTAATGCGGCTGGGAACAAAGCAGCACGATTGCCGAAATGGTCAAAATCCTCCTTTCACACCACATCAGCTTGGATACGGAACATCTCTTTTTACGGCACCTCTTTGCCCCGTCTGAAAACGGTTTGAGCCCGAGCATATTCAGCCAGTGGATCGTTTTTATGCCAGTGGTGACTCACATTAGCTCTGGATTTAGATAAGTTGTGAGCTAACTTAAGCAGAATCTGTCAGGAAGCCTCACATCAGATAAAGTTCAGCCGTAAGGGCCAGCAGAGGCTGTCAACCAGGCCGCGTGGCGATGCGGGCTTCTCGCCCACATTATCCATGTCCCCGCTGGTCAGCATCACAAACTCCTATAAAGGTCAGAATTGTGTGGCTTGACACCTCTGTTATGTGCTTTTCCTATTTAAACAAAAAAAAAAAATTATTCAGCAGTATTAATGCTTTTCTGTCCTCTGACTGGTGAGATGTACTGAGTAGAAGCCAAAGAGTTTTACCATCTGAAATAACTCCATATTCATATCTTCTTCACCCCTGCCTACATTTGGGCTTAAACAAGCTTTTAACATTCAGATGACGGTTGTAGCATCATTCTTATTACAGGAAAAGTGTTTTTCCATGAATAAGCAGGTGAAAGGCTGCACATTAACGGTGAATCGCCATCTGAAGGGTCCTGCTGAATCCCACAGAGAACAGATTTAGTCGCATTTATCTCTGCATAAAAGCAGCAGGAAAACACAGTGGGAAGCAGAAGAGCTTCTAAAAATCTTGCATATCTTTTGGTGTTGCATAATTGTCTTTCTTTTTATCCCTGCTTCTAATAAAAGTTTTTTTTCCCATATGTGTTTCTTTTAGTGGAGGCACAATGCTGACCATAACGGGAACCAATCTGGCAACCATCAAAGAGCCCAAGATGAGAGCCAAGTACGGAGCTGCACAGTCGGAAAATGTGAGTTTCAGATCTTGACTCCTGCACCTGTAACTTATTGACCAGACGAGAACAGCCATTGATCGGTGGCGCTAAATAAGAGGGAATACACTCATTAATGTCAATATTGTCTGAGTAGACATATTTTAATAGCATAATATCAACTGTAATATCTAGTTTGAAATGTTTAATATTTTTGGGTTAATTAAGATAAGCAAAACTCGTGTAAATCTTGATTTAAAATATTTCAAGATTGTGAGTGAAAATCCCTGTCGACCAGCCTTTGTCTCATAGTGTAGTTGCCTAAATGCATTAAGGTGCTGCCATGTGACTGAGCGGTTAAACAGGCGTACTTAATAAACTGGCCAGCTTTCAGTTTTGATTAATAAGCAAAACAAAAAGGAAAAAGTTAGCAAGTTTCTGTTTAAAATATACAGTAACAAAACAAAAAACATCACATTTGGCATTACCATTTCATTCATCCAATAACGAGCAATAAATGTACTGTACCCTGACATTTGTTACGAGGTTGATAACCTTTTACGTGACACATGAAGGCATATTAAGTGACATTTGTTTGAGGAACTGAACTGTTGGGTCTAATTTTTCAGTGAACTATTTTCACCACAACCCAATGAAGCGCCAGCATAGAGGGGTAGGGCTATGGGTAACCCTAGGAAATGGGAATCAGCCTGCCTCTCTCCCTTTATTCTGAAATCTAACTGTTAGAATTATACTCAATATACACACACTCTTGACCTGTCGGTCAAACTGCGTAGGGCCCATTTTCTGTTTGTTTTTGATGTTGAATTTCCTTTTAGCAGTTTAACCTTTGAAATGTCAACTAGCAATAAAGCTGCTCCTGCAAATCCCCCACTCTTCACCCTTCACCACGGGGCTCAGCTAACCTTTTTCCCTCTCCCACTCTGAGCAAAAAGTAAAAACATATACCACGTTTTTTGTTTTTTTGTCCCTCCACATAACTGCGGAGAGGTTTATTTGCTGACCTATAAACACAATTCAGGCCTTTGTGTTTGTGACATGTAACCCAATGTTTAGTCCCTTGCAAAAGTATTTATACCACTTGAGCTTAACATTCAAACCTGAATAGATTTGAATCTAAAAGTGTGACTTATATTTGCATTCAACCTGCTTTAGTCTGAAAACCCTAAATATTCGCCTTCAGAAGTTCCCGAATTAGCAAACAACCCACATGTGTGGAATTTAATCTCACTTTAAACATAGCTGTCAAAACCTTCAAGGGGATTGAATACTTTATAACTATAGACATGAAACTATCCAAAGGTCACTTCTGCCATCCCGTGTTGCCATTAGCAGCAACAAGCTGACCATTTTAGTTTCTCTCCGTCATTATGGGCTAATTTGTTCTAAGTGTCGAAACCCACAGGGTATTTCCAGATGATATCAACACTGATTACAGCCCTGATGTTATTAGGCTGCCTTTTCCTCATTACATCGTTACAGACACATTTAATCAGACGCAACACATAACCCTGTTTTAGCCCTTATGACGGCGCTCGTGCTTTGAGTTGATCTTGCTGAGAGTTGATCTTTCGTTCCCACCTTCTGTGAAACGGCTTTATAGTAGCAGGGTTCCTTTATCTTTGGCTTGAAAAGTCTGAAATTCTATTTTATTTTTTGACAGGTCTGAATAGGTGCGACAAAAAGGGAGCTGAATCTGGATTGACAAGTTAAAATCAGACTTGAGATTCGAGCTTTTTGTATTGAGTTTTATATATAGATGATGCTCTGTTTGTTTGATTTGCAACGTTCCAGCTCAGGTCTTTGCTCGGCTCGTTGCTCAGTTTGGTTGAAACGTTTCTGTCCAAACCGCAAATAGATTCACACCCATTCAAAAATAAAAAAAGGGCCTAGAGGTCACTTTTTTTTTTTTTTACCTCTATGCCCCCTTAGGGAGGGTTTTAACTAACCCACGGTTCTTAAACTGTCTTGTTTAGCATACAGATGATAAAGACAAGATGTATTAAATGTTTTTGTTCTTTAATGTCCAAAATGATTTTAAACCTTTGGAAATCTGTTCCTTATTGGTAGAAACATAAGATATTTTGAAACTAAGAACAAATTATGAACATAAGTAATTGTAAGGCCTCTTATCAAGATAAAAGGCCGCCTTACAATTACTTATTATACACATTATTGAATATATAATTTATTCTATTTTATGTTCATTAAAATAAACTTTGTATTAATCTCTACTTGTCTTTATTTTGGTCTGTCTTCTGCTTTAAGCTAGTTGTCTCCTACAACCTGTGACAGATTACGACCCCTGATCAAATCAAACTGGTTCATAACAAATTATCACTACTCTTTACAAATCCAACATAACAATCAGTTCGATCTAATCTTTAAGGATAGTTTTAAAGTCAATTAAATCACGACCTACTGTGGGTTCAACACAGAGCAGACACACGATAGACTCTACAGATCTATTTGTCACCACCCATCTTTACAGTAAATCATCGTTAATCCAAACATGTAAGAAACGTCTCATTTAGGAAGGTTCCAATCTGGTAAAACTTCAAAGGAATGACATAATAAAGTAATGGGATGAGCAGAACCTGTTCACTGTGCATGTCGTTGTTATTTATTAACTCTTATCTCTCCTTGGCTCCCTGGTTTAGAAATGCACTGTTGTCAACAACACCGTCATGGTGTGTCTGGCGCCCTCTGTGGCCGAATCTAACAAAAGCTTCTCTGCGATGGGCACCAGTCCTGACGAGATTGGATTCGTCATGGATGGAGTACGCGCTGTACTGGTGATAAACGAGACGTTCAGCTACCACCCGGACCCGGTGTTTGAACTCCTCAGTCCCAACGGCATGCTGGAGCTGAAGCCCAGCTCACCACTCATACTCAAGGTAAGTCGCTTTGTGCTCATGGCACTTATCTATTTTGGTCTTCTCTCTGTCAAACCCTTATGTTTTTTTTTTGTTCTCCTGCTAAATGATGTTTATTTTCCCTCGTTTCTCTCTGTGTCCCTTCCCAGTCAACATGTTTTTTATCCCCTCATGCCTGCGTTCACTGTTTACCTGGAATGTGCGAGAGAAATATGAATGCATGGGTTGAGTTTATTGTGGTTTAACATGAAAGCAGTTTTATATTGAAGGGTACTCTCTGAAGCTGAGGCAGAAATGTCTCCACACACCAGGAGTCCAGGACAAAAGAAGGTTAGCTGAGTGTTAGCACTCAGCCGCCGCACAGGAAGGGCAGCGTTAGCACACAGGAGGATTCCTGTAACCTGGACGGTCGTGTTCTTCGTTTAATCTCGCAAATAGACATTTTTTGAAATAAATAAATAAAAACGCGGTATCCTCTTTAATTCAGCTAAGATTCTGACTGGTATTTGTAAGCATTTGCTTTTCCCTCATCTGTCTATCGCCACAGTTCACTTTTAAATGTGGCTCAACCTTGAAAGATGCTATTTCTCCACCTGTTTTCTCCAATGGGGGTTGAAGACCTTTGGAAAAAAAAATTAAACCATGTCTTTCAAATCAGGTGCAAAGCAAGTCATGTTTTTAAAGTGGGTCCATGCGTTGCTAAGGCACCTGCTCAGATTTTTTTTTTTTTATCTGAGACGGTGAGAGACTTCACAGCCGTGTTTACTGTAAACCGCAGAGGAAGCGTGCATTTGTCCCACCCACCTTCTCTGTCTGATGACATCCCCCTCCTCACCCCTTGAACTTCAAAGCCTTTCAGGAGCGAGGGGGTGAAATTATCATGCAATTTCATGGAAAACCAAAGCCTCTTTTTCACAGCAAATCAGGGTGGAGTTTTAGAAATGAAGAATACCAAGTCTCTCCTCTATATCTTTAAATATAATGCCACAATGACAAAGTGTGATGGCCCCTCTGTGTTCATGGTAAAGACCTTCAGAAACGCACCAAAAACAATTAATCAAGTAAATATTTTCTGGGGAGGCCTGTTTTTTTTTTTTTATTGTTTGTTTTTTAGGAATTAATTCCTCCCACTCTGCAAAACTAAGTGGGTATGGAGAAAAGGTGGCTCAAAGTAGTAAGAAGAAATGTCACTAAAACGCACATATTGTATAAGCATTTATGTCTCTTAATTTAGATGATTGTCACTTACAGCTGATGAAAAGACTCAATTCTTTCTCAGAAAACTCGAAATGCATAAAAGCAATAAAAACTTATGTCTGCTGTAGTGTCTATGGCATCACTGTGTTTGATTGGCTGAAAGCAGCTGTTAACGCAACCCAGACTTCCTAAACACCTCAGCAGAGCAATTCCCATTGTCCAGAATTTAAATAATACTCTTTGAAAGGCGTTAACTTTAACATGGTGAATGTTGCAGAAAGCCTTGGTATGAACGGTTACCCTCAACGATGTCAGCTGATGAGCTACATGTCTGTTTCCAGGGTCGGAACCTCACTCCTGCAGCTCCAGGAAACTCTAAGCTGAACTACACGGTGCTGATCGGAGACACGCTCTGCGCCCCTACCCTGTCTGAGAGCCAGCTGCTGTGTGAATTACCTAACCTGACTGGAGAGCATAAAGTCACAGTAAGGAACGCTCTCTTTCTACTGCGCGATTGTGCTTTTTTTCATTTTCTTAACCTGAAACCAGCAAAGAATGGAGAGTAGCCGATTTTAGGGGGTTTCGGTAACAACGTATGCCATCTGAAAGCGAGTGTTTTCTCCCGTTATGCAGCTGATATTTTCTATTCCCACTATTTATCAGTTTGCTTTAACTGATGAAGCATTCACATTTCTTTCTGACACTTTTATCCATCACGCTCAATAAGCTGTTGCCGCTATTCACACCCCCCCCCCTTTACATCAATCCACTTCCTGCCTTTTCATTCATTCATCCGTCCGACCCAAATACCTCCAATTACACTACATTTTACCCTATTCAGATAGCTGCGAGCGCACGAACACACACATCCCTTCTCCCTTACCGTTGGCAGCGCTTGCGACTGTATTTGTGTCTTAGAGGCTTTTGATCAGTCTGGTTTGGCTGGCATCCTTTCTGGCATTTCAACAGTGTTGGTATTCAGTGGAGACCAAAAAATGGCTAGCGGGCATGAGAGGTCTGCGTCTATTTTTACCCTCCTTCATTTCCTATTTCATAGACGTAAGCCTGTTAAAGGGGATATGGGAGTGGGGGGGGGAGGGGGGGTGAAAGGAACATGCTTGGGAAGGGGTGCTTCTCATCATTTATTTTGGTTTACTGCATTCAAGTTGCAGTTTACAATTGGTTGATGAAGTATGGTCTAAAATGCTCAGGGTGCAGATATCTCCTCGTCCAGCTCAGATAAAAAGTGGCGTTCGTGTCTGTTTTTTTAGTTTAAACTGCAGCACAGCTTTGTTTTGCTGAAGGGCTTTCCTTGAAAAATTCAAGTACTTTCCTGGACTGACATATTGTCCTGGACTGGATGATAAGGGAAAGAGAAACTAGCGGATAGAAAATTTTTGTGTTTTCAGGCTTTATTTGTAATTAGTTTTTTTTCAAACGCTCCTACATCTGTGCCAACCTTGCTTCCTTGCTCTTTCCTTCTTTCCTTCCTTATGCTCTTCTTGCCTTCATCCCTTGTTTTCCTTTGGCATCCCTTCCTTTTTTCTTTTATTGCTTTATTTTGTTCTCTCTCTTCCTCCCTTCTTTATTTCTGTCATCTTAATTTGCTTTCTTCAGTTTTTCCCTGGTACTTTCATTCCTTCCTCCTTTATTTATTTCCTATTTCCTTTCTTCATGCTTTGGTTCCTTATGTTCTTCCTTCTTTATCTAATTTCTTATATTTTCCTCAGTTCTTTACTTTCCTAATTGTATTTCTGTTTTTTCCCCCTTTATTACTTGCCTTTTTCCATATTTTTTCAATTCTTCCTTTATGACAAGGAAGAATTGAAAATTGAATTTTTTTTGTTTGCTCCCTTCAGCCTCTTTTCCTTTCCTTTCCACCTTCCTTTCTCCCTTCTTTCCTTTTCTTATTTCATGGATGGATGGATGGATCTGCACTCTTTGAGAACTTTCCGTAGTAAAGTCATTGTGAGCGTTTGTGTTTCTCCTTTAAAAATGCCCTGATGTTGCTAATTTGAGTTTGGAACAGTCTGGAGTTTGGTCCTGAAAATGTAGATCCTTGGTGATTTTGTTTTACAACCTTCTGTGTCTTCTTATTTTCATGTTGGATTTGTATTACTTGTTCAGCCAGGTGTTACATGCTGAATAACTTGCTTTCATCCCGAATCTTTGTGAGCATCTTAAATGTTGCAGGCTTTTCATCAAGTATCACAGTGACCACTTTAAAAAAAAAGAAAAAAAAAAAGAAGCTAAAACTAGGATTTGTTTTTTTAGAAATGGTTAATGTTTCTCTCTTGTGGCTCATAAACATCTTGTGTCTCCAGTCTTCCTACCACTGCTAGACTGTGGTGATGTTCCTTACAGGAACGCTCCAGCCAGCTCTCTGCACACCTTGGATGTTGCTTGTCATAGACTCTTGCAATGTAACTAAATGTAAACCTCTCACAGACCTCGGTGCCCTATACGCACTATTAAACTGGTCATCATTAATTACCCGCAGACATCTTTCGTTTACAAATCTATGTTCGGCCTGCTGCCTTCCTGTCTACGTTCTAAGATGCTCACAGGGTTTTATTTCTTTCAGTTTGCACAAAATGCGGTAATAAGGTTTCCTCCTATGCTGCTCGAACTTCATGAATCCACTGCAGCGAAAACGTATAATTGTGCCGTTTTAATCATATTTTAAAGAAAATGTAAAAATCATCATTTCCATCCTTTTCGTGTTTTTTAGATTTTGTTGAGAACTTCCCGTTTAAATTCCAGGATAATGTTTTATCATTATTGAGTTATTTTCTGAAACTGGTGTCTTCTGTTCGTGCTACGGGTCTCTTGTAAATGAGACCACCAGTCTCAATAAGACTGAATAAAAGTAAACAAATCAATAAGTTGCAGAACTATCATTGTACCAACATTTCTAAAGGTTTCCCTTATTGATGCAGAGACTACTTTTGTACATTCTTTCAAAACTTGCTAATTTGACTTTCTGCCTTGATCTCTTCGCCAGGTCCGCGTTGGAGGCTTCAAATTCTCACCCGGGACTCTGCAGATCTACTCCGACAACCTGCTCTCTCTGCCTGCCATCATTGGCATCGGCATCGGTGGCGGCCTGCTTCTGCTGGTCATCATTGTGGTTCTGATCGCTTACAAGAGGAAGTCGCGGGATGCCGACCGCACCCTGAAGCGACTGCAGATGCAGATGGACAATCTAGAATCTAGGGTCGCCCTGGAGTGCAAAGAAGGTGAGTGGGCAGTAAGAGGTGCCTGCCTCAGCAAACTTACTCTGTGCTCAACAGAATCAGCACCATCGATGTCGGTATTGGACTAATAGGGTTCGTCCTTCACACAATCTTCCCTTCAGAGCTGCACAACATACGTTTAACAGTCCTGTCGAATTATTCGTCTGCTCTTTCTCCCCTGCGCCCTTTACTTTGCTTTCATAGTCAACACTCCCCTGTTGTTTGGTCATGTGTGCATATTTGTGTGGGTGTTGGTGCGTTTCCAGAGGAGCACTTTGATCTGCGCCAGCCACCAGATGTTGGCTCTCCACCCCAGGAGAGAGCAGCCTGGCTGGCCTCGCCACCATCTACACCGAGTAGTGTTGGAAGGGGGGGGGGGGGTTTAGAAAGAGAGAGGGCATGGAGGTGGTGAAGTAAGGGGTTGTGGCGAAGGAGTGGTTTGGCAACAGCTGAAGCCCAGGGAGGGATAGAGTGAAACTTACACACCAGTGCATTAGCATATATTCATTTGGCAAGAGGCAGCATGGATCCAGGGAGAGGCTGCTGATGCCGGGCTGCTGGCAGACCAGCGAGAGAAGCAGATGGGCTGAAGGAAAAGGAGAATACTGATAACATGATCGTCCCAATATATCTAAAAGAGCGATCATTCCATTTGTTCCATTGTTTTAGAGACATTCGAATAAAGCTGCACTGGTGGCAGCTAGTTGTTCAGGTTGAGCTCTGTACTGATGTGCATATCAGTTTAAAGATGATGCTTCCAGAAAAACAGCATTACAGTTTATTAAAATGAAGCAGATTTATTGTAACACACTCTAGGTTATCGTACTTTTTGTCAATGACTCTTGTTTCCAACAAAATGCCAACCAGTTCTAGTTTTCTCTTTCAGAAATCACAAGGCTTCACATACAGATCCAGAGACATTTGTGGTCACTTGTGATAAAGATGTTTTAAAGCTTTAATGCAAAAACAGCTTTTATTTTGATCATATAATCTCACACTGAAGAATCCTTTTTAAAATCCTACCTTTTTTTGACTATTTAATGGAGGACTATCACCTAGCACCACACATCCTCCATCGTACTATGGACATGAAGCATGTTTCCACAAAGTTATCCTTTTGTTTCACACCAAACTCACCAGTGGTGTTGGCTGCCAAAAGCTCAAGTTTTCTCTCTTCAGACTAAAGCCCACATTTCTAGTTGAAGTCCCAGCAGTTAAGCAAACTGCACACGTTTGTGATGGTGGGACTGGTCGGCATGTATATCGCATCTAATTGTTGTTTTATTGACTTGGTGACCACGAGATGACGCTCTTTGCTGCAGTTCTCCAACAGTAAACTTTAAAGATTAACTTTTTTTACTGGAGGCTTTTCAAACATCGGATTGAGCTTCTCAGACTGCATTAAAAGTATTTTCTTGGACAGAGGCAGCTTGAGGCTACACGAGCTGATGCATAATACACCTAAACCTCTGAGCAAACTGCCGTAAGACAACTTGCTCGTGTGGGATTTAAGTGGCAAATTGTGAAGCTTTTTTTTTTACATTATTTGGCCAAACTGGCTTTTAAACACATCAGGGTTATTTTAAAAAGCTATATAGAAAGTTTTATGCGAAGCTGTGAGGAATTGCGGTTTCAAGCCTATAGATTTTAGATGCTGTTAAAAGCAGATAAAGACATCAACACCACTCCACACCATTCCCTCTGACTTGTATTCATTTCCTGCCCTTTAAAAACTACCTGCAACCCCCCCCCCCCCCCCCCCCCCCACACACACACACACACACACACACACAGACACACACAAAGACACACACATACTCAGACTGCAGGTCAGGCTGTGATTGGCTGCCACTGGGGTGTGCAACAGCAAGTCTACGTTCGCCGACCCTGCCTTTCCCCTGCTGTCACTGCTGTCTGGAAGTAGAGGGGTGGATGGAGGGATATGAAGAAAATGATCAATTGCAACAGGAAGATGGATACAGGAAATAATTTGAGAGGAGGTTATGAAAAATGTGTTGAGTGGAAGTGGTATTTGTAAAGAAAGAGGTTAAATCGGAGACATGATATGAGGAAAGGCAAAAGCAGTGACGTAAATTTCTTCACTTCATGGTACAACCACACTTAAGTTTTTTATTGAGATGTTATGTGATGGACTAACCCAAAGTAATGAAAATTGTGAAGTAGAAGGAAAATTTAAATTATTTTCCTTTTTGTTTTAAAAAAGAAAATATCTTATTTGTCAGATATACAGAGATTGTGCTGGATTTTGGGTCTGAATGTGACTAGCTCGAACTTTTTCAGTGTATATTTGCTGTATATTTTGGTCTGTGCCAGTCTCTAGTCTTTTTCTATCAGGATTACCCTATGTCGAGCTTCATCCACCTTCCCATTAACTTTGACCAGCTTCCCTACCCCCAAAGCATGATGCTGCTACCACACATAGCATTTTACATGTAGGCCAGGAAGTTTCGTTTTGGTCCTATCTGGCCAGAGCACGTTATTGCAATGTTCCCTATATGGTTTTTGTCAAACTGCAAACAGGACTTCTTAGAGCGTCCTTTCAACAAGAGCTTTCTTCTTCTCCACACAATCCTGTTTTGTGGAGTTACACAGCTAATAGTTTTCTTGTCAACATATTCTCCCACCTGAGTTGTGGGTCTTTGCAGCTCCTCTTGAGTTGCATTGGACCTCAGGGCTCCTTCTGGGAAAAATTCCGTTTGAGGAGGATTTGACCACTTTAAACCCTGTATTCATCCAGTTTCCCTTTCTATGCTTCTCTGTATGGGTACATCACATAAAATCCCAATAAAATGATGTGGAAAAGATAAAACGCGGAAAGGTTCAAGCGACACATATGGAAGCTGGTGTGTTTCACTGCAAAGTTAGAAAGGTGGAGAACAGAGAGGGAAGTGGAGGGCGCCAGGAATCTGAAGGGACAAATGAAAGGAAGATGGAGAGATTTAAGAGGTAGAAAGGTGACTTTTAAGATGTCATGTTGATAAGAGGAGAGAGGGAGAAAGAGAGATGGGATCCAAAGACAGGGTGACACGAGCCATCTGTTAGTCTGGGCTTCGGTTTGTTTGTGTAGATTACGTATCTACGTGTGTGCTCCGTTTCAGCCGAGGCTACCGAGCACAAAGACACTCCGTTGTCCTCACGCCAAAACTATATATTTTCTCCTCAAGGAGTTTTCTATAGAAAGCACATTTGAGACAGTTTAACACAAGTGTCCTTTCCCGTTCCGTTCGGCTGTATGGGATATGTTTGAGAGATTTTTACCCTATTAAAGAGAGTCGAGTTCACTGAATGGGGTCAGAGCACACGCTGTCCGGGAGCTGAAAATCTGTACAAACACTGACATGCTTTCACATAAATCATCTGGGCACAAGGGTGTGTGTTTGGCTGTGGGGCAAAACAGAACAAGTGTGTGTGTATGTGTGTGTGTAACAAGAGCTTGTGAGGTGGCAGCATGTAATGTGTGCCTTCTAACACTCTGTGGTTCCTGTGTACTCCCCTCCAGCTTCTTAGATCCAGACCGCTTTCCTCTGTTCCTCCTCTTTCTGCCACCTTTTCCCCGTAGCTTCTCCTTTTTTTCCATTAGAATCATCTTTCTAGCTTTTTCTTCACTGAAACATGAAACATGAAGAGAATAAAGTCCAGTTAAGTCCTTCATGAAGTCAGGTTTTTACTGATTTTCTATTTCTAAGCGACGCCCCTTGATGTTGTTTTTTTTTTTTTGCAGCCTTTGCAGAGTTGCAGACTGACATCCACGAACTGACGCAGGAGCTGGACGGAGCAGGAATCCCGTTCCTGGACTACCGCACATACGCCATGAGGGTCCTCTTTCCTGGGATCGAGGACCATCCTGTACTCAAGGAGATGGAGGTACGGGTCAGTAACGAGCGCTCTGCACTCATGCCCACCCACATACACAACAAGCAGCTGATAAACTTCAGCTTATATAGAAGTCCCACCTGCACCCTGATGACCTAGAAAGAGCAAATTTAAATTAGATGATCAGAGAAAGATCACATTAGAGATGGATTTTTTTCCCCATTGTTGCAGCTAAAGTTTTAATAAAATAAAACAAGATGAAAATCATTTTAGTTTTAATTCTAAGCTGATGTTGTACAGTCAAAGGTTCATGATTTACTTCAGCTCCGCAGGACACAGCCTGTTTGAAGCTATTATTTTCTAACATGACTCGGGGCTATTTGAAAACTAATACAACATGGAACGAGACTTTACTTATATTTGATTATGTATTATGTACAATAAAGCAGTGGCTCCTGAGCTGATGTCTTCCAGACCACCTAGTTGTGCCTTTTTCTAAAAACAAATAGAGTTAATATACGTAAATTGTGTTTACACAATAACATAATGCTCATTATGTTTTTCTTACCATAAGCAGCACTATTGGTCAGGGACACATGATATGTGAATAATTATGACAAAGGTGATGATTAAAGCTATGTTATAACCTTTTTGGTTATAAGCTGTCGGGAGTCAAAGCCTCACAATAAGACATACTAAAGGCAAAAGTCAACTTCACTGCAACACAGTATTTACTTTAAACCATTAAAGAAGAAATAATTACGCTACAAGTGACAAATCCAAGTGTTCTGTCATCTTTTAAGTTTACAAACATCATCAAATTGTTTATCACATGACTAATTCTTACAATGAAAAGGTTTTTATTTTCATGATACCAATAAATGGTATAATTTCCCATTCCTGTAACACAATATTTGGTTCACAAGGACGACGAATTAAAAGGACTTGGTCTGTAGGACGCTTGTCATTGGGCGAGAGGCGGGGTGTGACATCACAGGGCGCCACAGAGATAAACAAGACAACCAACCATGCAGGCACACACTCATTTAGTGTAACCAGGTATCATGACTGCCATGTTTGTGGACTGTGGGAGGAGGCCGGAGTACCTGGAGAGAATCCGGGAATGCATGTGGAGCCGAGCTAAAAAAAAAAAAAAAAAAAACAGGCCGGGATTTGAACCTAGGACCTGCTTGCACCACTTTGCAGCCACTATAATGTATCCACCATTTGGAAAACGCAGAGCTGTGGTGCTGTGCTGTGGGGGCAGGCCTTTGACGCGGTCTCTATCTGCTTGTGCTATCAACTGTATTCCAAAGGGATAGTGCAACACAGCATTGGATTTTCATTTGTATGGCCCAGGCAATCACGGGCCACAGTGGTGCGCTAGCAGGCAGATCAATTTCTTATTACAGCATGAAGCTTGCATTCTCTCTTCAAATCTGTGTTTGTGGCTCTCACAAAGGGAGGCCTGGCCATTGCTTTGAGACGGGAGGAGGAAACCGGGGTAAAGGGAGGCATGTATATGAGAAAATAGAAAAAGGAGGGTTGGGAGGAAAATGTGCAAGTCTTCAGCGATTTTTGTTTTAAAGATATTTACACACATGCCTGCAAAGGAACAAATTGAAGGTCTTTTCATGAGAGTGTTTCCCAGTTTTCACACACATTGCCTCATTTCACAACTATGCATCACAGTCGGTTCGTTCTCCTCATTTCTCTCTTATTGTTCCTTTTCTATTATTATCTGTGACCTTTTCCCATGACTACACCTTTCCCACCTGTCTCTGTACTCGCAAATCCTTCCTCTTCTTGCACATTCATCTCTTCTCACCAAATCCCTGATTTATTTACACAACCTTCATCTTTTTTTTTACTCTCACTTTCTTTTTATGTCCCATATTCTCTTCAGCCTTCTGTGTTTTAACTCTTTCTCTCCTCCCTGTGCATCAGGTCCAAGCGAATGTGGAGAAGGCCCTGACGTTGTTCGGCCAGCTACTGACCAAAAAGCACTTCTTGCTGACATTCATCCGCACACTTGAGGCCCAGAGGTCCTTCTCCATGCGAGACAGAGGCAACGTGGCTTCTCTCATCATGACAGCATTGCAGGGGGAGATGGAGTACGCCACGGGTGTCCTCAAACAGCTCCTGTCCGACCTTATCGACAAAAACCTGGAGAGCAAGAACCACCCGAAGCTGCTTCTCAGGCGGTAAGAAAAGGAAGCACAAACAGGGGGTGGCTTGCACAAAAACATGTCATATGCACCAATGGTTCTTCCAGTGGAGCTTCAAGTTTATGCCCTGTGGAGTGTGCTTGTGGGTTCGAGCTATTGTTTACCAAACTTTTTACACTTCTAAAATGTCTTTCAGGACAGGCTTTTCAGTGCAAGTTAGCACTAATTGGCTAAATAAAAACAATTTGTTGCTTCGCTTTTCTTTTCTTTCGCCAAATTGTAAACTATGCAAGGCATTGCACGGTTGCTTGTGCAAATCTTTGCGTGCTCCTTGAACTGCCAGTCGAATAATATTTTTCCTTGTTGCAACTCAAAACCGTGCAGGATTTTGAAGTGGTAAAAAAAGGATACGTAAGAGAGGCATGTAGGGGACACTGTCTATGCTAAGACCCGAATGCAACTGAGAATCTGTGGCAAGAGTTAAAAAAAGAGACTTTTTTTTCCATCAAATCTGACTAAGCTTGAGGTATTTTGCAAAGAGGAATTGACAATAATGCTTGTCTCCACGTGTGCAAAGAGGGTTGAGATGTACACCTCATAAATACAAAACACTTGCAGCTGTAATGTGGTTCAAAGTCTTCACTCAAGGAGGCTAAATACAATTGCGTGCCGCAGTTTTCAGATCTTTAATTAGAAAAAGATGCATCCTTTTCCTCCTCCTCCAGTTACGTGTTACTCTGAGCTGGACTATCACATGAAACACTAAAGTTTGTGGTCGTGATCTTGCAAAATGTGAAAACGGTTTTGCAAGGATGTATGCTTGGCTTTCTTTGGGTGATAAAAATCAACTGAAAGGAATAGATGACAGTTTGCTGTGATTGTCAGACCGGCGATCTTCCGGTCCTGATGGGATAACTAAAAGAAGTGAATGCAAGGGACAATGACTGTGGCTTCTGAGGCCTTTGTGGCTATACCTTGTCTCTATCCCTGGGCCCTGTCCCTGTCAGAGAGGATTACACCCCTGAGCACACATGCACTCCCACCGGAGCTGCCGCGAGACAGGCCGCCGTATCCCCCCCTCCTGCACTCACAGCAAGAAACATTGTGAGGGAAGGAAGTATGAGGAACAGAGCAGGTGTGAAGAAGAGAGAGAAAAAGGCTTTGCTAGGGAATGGAGAGAGATGAGCAATGGAGGAGGAAACAAAACTGAGAGGGGAAAGAGGCAGAGGCAGCACGAGAAAGGTGCATAGAGCTCCAGGGATGCAGGGAGGTGGTGATTGACAGAAACAGAAGGCAAAATGTCTACAGGGAGATTTAAGCTTGAGGGAAATTGATGGGGGGGAAACGTATAGAGGGAGATAGGGAAGAGTACGGTTGTTGCACACACGAGCCGTCCAGTATGTTGGATACAGAGAAAGTAGGGAAGAAAAAGGAAGCTGCGAGAGACGGGCATGAAAAGATACACGTGGTTATGGAGAGAGACAATTAAAGAAATGGTCTGTCTCCAAATAAATTGGAATTAGACATCTAATGATAAAAATCTACCTTTTTCCTCTCTTCCGCCGCTCCCTCAGAAATATATTTGATTAAAAATCTAATCAAGACATGACTCTGAATCTGTGTGAAGCCTTTTTTCCAATCTGCTCCCAGGGCAAAAAGTCATCAGGAGCTGGGCCCATTAAGCTTGTTGAAAATGTTTAATGCTAAACAGTCTAACAAATATGCAAGGTTTTATTTATAGACACGCATGCAGAAAAATTGTCTTCCCTGTGAATTGTAGTTCTTTCCAAAAGCGCTCTCTCTCCCTGTTTACTGCCTTCTTTCATCCCCAATACCTTCAATACCTTCATTCCCCGTTGCATCTACTTTCATCGCATCGTTTTCTGACAGAGAAAAAAAAGAGTGATGCACATCAAACACTCAGCAGTCCAACCGGGAGGCTTGCAGGAGTACAGAAGTTCATCTTCCCTTTTTTGCCATAGACCCACACCGATTTCCCTCCAATACTGGCCTACTTTTCTCTTTCTTCCAGATACTTTCTTTTTCTGTTCTACTGTTATCGTGAAAATCTTTCAATTTCAATGGAAGCTTGACCAGAAAATATCTTGGATAATACCGCATGTCATCAGGGAAAACATGAAATTACAGAATCATTGTTGAATGTGAGGAGGGTGATTTTCATAGCAATTCATCTATATTACCTTACAGTAAAGACTGAATAAATATATTAGATAATATAAAGGACAAACAGCAACAACAGCAGCAGAACTTGTCTCATCACCACTAAGGTTATAGACAACTTTACTTGATTTTAACGGGGGAAAAATAATTCAACCCTTTTATCCAAGATCTCGGCAGATTTGATCCTCCTGTACCCAAAACAGTCTGATTACCTTAAATTGAGTCCCTGCCAGAAGCTGAAGTTTAGAAACCATCATCAATACTTTTACTTAATTAAAATGCCTATGAGGAAGATATCCTGACCTTAAAGTGTGTCAAACCACATCATAGTCTCCAAGTTGCTACATATTCTGTGTATCATTGCTCAGATTCATGGATGCATTTATCTGGTAAACAAAAAAAGGAAAGAAACTTATAAACCAACCACAAAATGTTTAATGTTGACATAATGTTCTGCGAACGGCAGAGAATTACCTGCTTGCTGAATCATTGATTGCTGCGCAGAGATGAAGACTGACACTTTGTCTGATGTCCAGCAGGTGACACATGTAGCATTAAATACAATAACATTTGCAAATGCAAAATATTTGTTTCAATCATGCTTTAATAATCTGGCTGCCAGCCCAATAAGTAGATCAGTTTGCTCGTTGGCCGGCATTTTCTTCCTTCTTTTATTCCAGCTCCATTTGCTCTGTATGAGCACGCAGTCATTAACTCAGGGTTGACTTGCTGACTTGATGACCAGCTTCATAAAGGTTAATGTCGGGGTTAGTTAAGCTGAATCTCTTAAATAAGAAGAAAGCCTGGGTACATTAAATCTTTAGATTTAAATCGTTAGATCTCAGGTGTTCAGAGAGTTAAACACAATACATCTGTTAAATACAGTTTTATTTCCTTTAGTGGGCAGTTCTATTGTTTACTAAAGAAGCAGATGTTCCCTCACGGCGATGCAAATTTATGATTAACAAGAGAGACGATTGAATTTTACCAATTGTTGTTGTTTTTTTCTAAGTGAGTTTGCTTGAAGCTAAAGAAAAGATAGGAGCTTTGACAACGAAATGAAGTGCAGGCGTTTGTTTTACAAAGCAGTTTGGTTTTTTGAAGGAGAGCAGAGGTTAACTGCATGAAGACTGAGAATGTCCTGCTGAATCTGATCAAAGTGTTGCTCTGTGGTAACAGATTGTAGCTACATGTGTACAATAGAAAACACTGAGAAGTTCATTTATTTGTGTAATTCAGTTTATACAGTGAAGCTCATATATCATACATATTCATTACACAGTGATACATTTAAGTATTTTTGTTGTTTTTCCTTTCCTTTTTCTCTGAGATATACAATATCTCAAATATATATATATATATATATATATATATATATATATATATATATCTCAGATAATCTAAAATAATTACGAACACAACAAATGTTTTAATAGACTACATAGATGTTAAGTTATGACTGTTATGGCCTTCACAATCATGGGAAGGACCTCTGACTTGACAGCTGTCCAGCAGATCGTTGCTGACATCCTCTAAGGGAGGGGAGCTACAGACACTCATTGCTTAAGAAGTTGGCTGCACACAGACCACTGAACTCAGGCATCTTATTGGAAAGTTGAGTGGAAGAAAAGACTGGGGGGCAAACGTGTACCGACGAGAAATAGCTGCAGTCTTTAAGAGTGTTGTGAAGCAAAGACCATTCAAGACTTAAGGAGATTCACAATGCTCCAACTGTGGCTTACATTGGAGATTCAACAGCCACCACACATAGATGCACGACTGGCCAGAAAACCAGAAAACCAGGGCTGACCACCTCCATACAGCACTATGAGTTACTGCATTGATGCAGTAACTCATAGAAACAGAGACAGTATATGGATGTACTTTTCAGAGGGCTGACATTTCTGCATTTATTGGTCTTACGTAATAATAATGATTCTCTGAAATAACTTTTTGATTATTTTAGCCAGCTTTTACTTGCTGTAGGCCAAGATCCTGAAATGAACAGAAATAAACACAATAAATCACTCTGTGTAAAGAATCTATATAATGTTTAAAATGAATTTGAAAGGAAACTACGGATAAGATTAGCTTTTGAATGATATTTGTTGAGATGCACCTATATGAGCTGGGCATGGGTTTGAAAACATGTTTAGGCTTGTTCTCTTTACATTATTCTGCTTGCACTCCAACCAATCAGAATGTTGTTTCCTTCTCTCCCAGGACGGAGTCAGTAGCTGAGAAGATGCTCACCAACTGGTTCACCTTCCTGCTTTACAAGTTCCTCAAGGTAAAACTGTCACAAAGAGACACACCGAACCTCTGCAGCAGTAGCAGCTCTGGCACTCCCTAACACACATGCATACGCGGCTGCAGTGTGAGATAAGACAGCAGCAATTGCTCCTTTGCCTTTCATTTGAAACAAAAAATGTCTTTTTCCTTACCGAATCTGCAGAGACTCGAGCTCTCTTCAGATGCAGTGGGAGATACTGTGATCACTGTAACCTGTTCTCCCTCAGAACGTAGAATCAAATGCATTTTTCTCATTTCTTTGAATCGGTGTGCTTTCTCTGCATTTTTTGAATTATTCCCTCTGATTTCATATGAGAGGGAATCACTAAATGCTGCTAAATTCATGCTCCTTCTCATGCACTGCCTCCATTTGAATGTTTCCGGAGCTAATCAGTTAGCAGTGGGGCTTTAAACAGCCCGTCAGGACAGCCAGTCTGCTGGACAGCAAACCGGCCAAGCCCCGAGGGGTCCCAGTTAGCATCTGTGTATGAGAGTGTGGGGTTTGGATCTCGCATGCATGTGTGTGCCTTGGCTTCAAATGCGAGACTGGACAGCCGGAGTGGAGTTCAGTGAAAGGAGAGTGGGTTATGAGAGAAGCTGTTTGGGATTTATTCAGCAGCTGTGTTTATGAACTTTAGACCAGGCTAAAAACAACAGCGAAAACACAAGGTAGATATTTGTTTATAGAAAAGAAAGAGTAGAAATTGTTCCCAAGATGCTTTAGAAGATGTTAAAAAAAAAATAGAGAAACAGAGGATGAGAAGGATGGAAATTGGAATGGAGGAAACACGACAGCTTTTATCCAACCTTTGCTACTCGGCTTTCTCCTGAGTTTTCAAGGGTCACGGAAAAGAAAGGCCCGGAACAATTTCAAGATTCAGTCAGGTGTGAACGGAGATGGGTAAAGGTCAAGTAGTGTTTCAGAGGGGCAGACGAGATGGAGCTTTTACCTACTGAAGGGAACATGGAGAAGAAAAAAAAGAAGAAATCTTTTATCCATTACCCTGTTCTTAAAGTTCACCTGTCCTATTTTCCCTGGCCTGTTTGGGGGGGGTCAGATACCTCGTGTTTTTGTTCTATTTCTAAACCTGATGTTTCTGCTTGTTGCTTTTGGTAAAATCACAGATGATTGCATGAAATTGGTTTTATTTTGTCATTAGAACAAAAAGATCCAAACAACGCAAAAGTGAGACTAAGGCACCGCACAGAGTCAGCGCTGCCCATGTACACTGGCAACGTTTGAAAGAGGCAGAAGGGCTGAGATTTTTTTTGCTGTTCGAAAGAGAGGACGTCTGCCACTGTGCTGCGTTTTCACCGTAGGAGGCAGGCGGAGCGAGATGATCCCACAGAGTTCATCTTACAGCTCGCCAACATGGCTGACTCCAGTCAGTAGATGAACCTGCCTGGTTTAAGTGTTAAGGACAGGGAATTACTTTTTTTCTCATTTTGTCACGTTGTGGTAACAAACTTTGACTCTTTATTGGTGATATGGCATAACGCTGGATAATACCCCGACGACGTGATGACGTACCTTTAAACAGATGAACAGATACTCGTTTATAAGTACATTTAAGACATACTGAACTGTATTAATGACAAATCAAAATCAATTATGTTCATAGGAAACATTAAGATCAGAGGAGCTGCTATCCAGCTATTGGATACATTTACCATCTTAGCGACATGGTTTTATTGGAAAATGTTTCTGTTTTGGCCTTAAAACTGCTTAGTTATATGGTATCTCTTTACCCAAGAATCTGAAAGTCTCCTAAAACTCTCCTAGTTTTCTGCTGCAATAAGTATCACCAGATCTATTACCAGCATAGATAGTACATATATAAATATTAACTATATAGCTAGTTCATATTAACTGCAGTTTTTGCAATATTGATATTGCGTATAGTGATGTCAATATATTTTTAATAATATATTTTCAAATTTCCTAATGTACTGTTTTGCAATTCTATGTGAATAAATCGAGGGCCCTTTGCTCTAATACCCCCAAATAAAATGCAGTACAATCATCTGGACATTAAACCAAGATTACACATCCCTCTGAAGACAATCCATCCTGAAACGTGGTGACAGCACCAGGCAGAGAAGTTGGCTCATTTTGATAGGAAGATGCACCGAGCTAAATACTGGACATTGCTGGAAATGACTGAAGTTGTGTTTTTTTTTTTAGCAGAGTAAAGACATTAAATACACATATGTTTGCTGTTGAGGGATATTTTAATTCTAGTCTGTCTTTAGATTTACAAGATCTACAAAACTGGTGGAGGCATACCTCAAAAGGCTTGCAGCTGTAATTGCAGCGAAAGGTAGCGGTTCTACAAAATAGTGTCTGCTCTGGACTTTACTTAGGGTTGTTAGGATAAACAAGGTTTAATATACATGGAGGCTAAATTTTTCAGATTTTTCTTTAACATTTTTCCAAATCCCCCTTTACAATAATGAACCTTCCTTGTGTTTGTCTGTTACTTAAATCCGATACTTTGATATTTCTGGTTGCAACATGACGAAATTCATGAACATGACGGCTTTTGCAAAGATTCGAGGCACATTAGCTTATAGGCATATAGCTCCATTTTGACATACAATTAGTCATTGTGACTCTAGGTGTGAAGCATGTCAGTAAGTAAAGGATAGCTTCTGTCTGACTTTAATTGATTTCAGTGGACATTTCCACCAGTAATGGTGGTTTGAATCTATGTGATCTAAACTCCAAAGAAAGTCTGTTAAAGTAAACGGTTTAATTTGCGGTTGACATCTCTCTTTCAGAGTATGGGAAAATCTGAAATTATCCAATATTTTAGAATATGATCCTGCCTGCCTCTCTGAGGGGCACCATTGTATGAATAAGAAATACGGCCAACGTTGCAAGAAATAGGACCTGACTTTAAGGAGTCGTGTAGCCGGCAGTGCTTAGCTGGCAGGGTCAGCTAAACAACTGGATGAAAATAGGAGAAACCGAGCAGAGAGGGAGAAGGAAAGACAGACAGGGGGCCCAACATCCCAGCGCTTGTTCCCTGGCTGACACGTCTCACACACCAAAGTGCTTCTCCAAGCGTTTTCCAGCCCTCAGTCATTAACCTTCTATTAACTCCTCCATCAATTGCCACTCAGTCTCACTCACACTTTCTCTGAATCTTTTCCTCCTCCCCACTCATTCAGTCGGTCCCTCACACACAAATAGAGATTTTCGCAGCATGTTTTTCTTCCCTCGGAGACGAGGCTCTGGGGAGAGTTGCTCTGTGCTGTTTGCCAACACGGGCCATGGCCTTGTCCTTTCCTGCTCTGCCTCTGCCTCCCTTGTAGAAGATTAGAAATATAATTAGTGCATTGCTCAGCAAAGTAATCTCCGTATTTATTTCTTTTTTTTGACAGAATGTATTTGCAAAGTTGCAGTCATATTAGGGTTGTCAAAATAATCAACATTCTGATACGATCAATACGATCAATAAAAAAAAGGTATATATATTTAAGCTGACCTATTCTTATTTGCACAAATTGTCACACTTCTTCCGTCAGGAGCGCTGCAATATCAGAGACACTTAGCCTCCCTGCAGCCGCTCACCTGACCAACACATTGATCTGCTGCTGGATGTTTTCAACTCGGCCAAGGCGTCGGTCACAGCCAGACAAAAACATATGTAACTCTCTTTAGCTGAGAAGGCGAACACAAGGCGTTGTTCGGAGGAACTTTCCCTATGAAGCAGTAGGACAGGAAAAAAAAAAAAGAAATGCCGAACGATTACAAGCTATCGCTACAACACTGACGTTTCAGAGCAAATTCAGTAAAGTCTATCTGCAACAGTGAAGTAAGAAACCTCTCGGACGACATATGCTAACTCTAGCTGGTTAAATATCAGCTTCATGATGAAGGGCTTCTGTCAGTCTGAGCTCCCGTCAAGATGCGCTACCACTCCATTCAACTGTGGTACGAATTGATGCAGGAAACCATTAATCAGCTGTTGGCTGCTAAATAGTGAAACAACATAACTGCCCCCCCCCACCTCACACACACACACACACACACACACACACACACACCTCCATTACATATGTATTTATTTGTAAAACCATTTGAGGTTAATATGGCTTATAATAAAACCGGTAAACATTAAAAAATGGTGGCACTAGGCTGAAGCTGTCAATTAGAGCAGAAAAAGTACTTCCATAATGGATATTAACACTTATGCTAAGCAGTAATTTGTCTGTTGTTTGACAAATAGGAATGTGACGCTTTCAAATTATATATTTTTCTAAACAAGGGCAAAAGTGCTCACTACTTTTTGTTTGGGAAGTCAAATATTGTCAAGTTGAAATTAAACTTTTTCTTTTTTATCTCAACAAAATAACCCTTTGCCTTCAAAAGAGAGCGTGCCATGTTTTCAAAAATGGTATTGGGTATCGCGTATTTTTCTCAGCATCTGTATAGACTTTGAAATTTTAGTATTGTGACAACCTTAATTTACATCCAAGTTTTATCTGTATCTCTGTTTTCTTTTGTCAGGAATGTGCTGGTGAGCCTCTCTTCATGCTGTACTGTGCCATGAAGCAGCAAATGGAAAAAGGGCCAATAGATGCAATCACGGGAGAAGCCCGCTATTCCCTCAGTGAGGATAAACTCATCAGACAACAAATTGACTACAAAACTTTGGTCAGTGCTCATGCAATCTTGTGAACTCGCTCTTTAGTATGATACTAATGTATGTCCACTGCTCTAAGCAAGTCTTATTTTTTGCTTTAAAACTGAATCCATTCCAGCCGTTTCCATTTCCTGGTCCGTATTTAAACCGTTTTCCTTATTTTTCTTATAGACGCTTCACTGTGTGAACCCAGAGAATGAAAATGCCCCCGAGGTGACGGTAAAGACCCTTAACTGTGACACGGTGACTCAGGTGAAGGAAAAACTGCTGGATGCTGTGTACAAGGGGACCCCATACTCCCAGAGACCGAAGGCCTCGGATATGGATCTCGGTGAGGAAAAAAATGCTGCAAAGATGTGCTTGGGGGGCATGAAGAGGGAATCATTTCAAGAGATGTCTGAAGCCAGAGGGTGCCGTTCAGAAAAGAGAGGAGAAATCACCTGGGAAAAAAGTTCTTCAAATTGTTCCCTTTCTTCAACATAAACTTCTTTGTATGCACTGTTAGCCTAGGCAATCTGACTTGTTTAGGAGTGGTACATTGGTTCAAACATGTCCTTGCCCATGTGTTTGATTCCTTTTATGCGTTTCCTGGTGTGTGACAGAGTGGCGGCAGGGCAGGATGGCCCGGATCATCCTTCAGGACGAGGACGTCACCACAAAGATTGATAACGATTGGAAGAGACTCAACTCCCTAGCTCACTACCAGGTACCCAGTGGGATAGAGCCACCAGAATTACAGCTGCTTGGTTCCTGCATGCTCAACTGAGTGCAGCATTTTATGTGGGGGAAAAAGGCTGACATAATTACGCATATTGCGGACTATAAGACGCTGCATAATATAAGTCGCATTGGTCAAAAAATGCATTATAAAGAGGAAAAAAAACATATATAAGTTGCACCAGACTATACGTCGCACTGGACTATACGCATTTATTTAGACATTTATTTCACACAATCCAACACTATCTGGTAAGCAAACTTCTTAAATTACACAGCTCCATCCATGACCAGATGAATAACATGGAAACTCTAGATTCAGACTTAAAAGGCTGTCCCAAAGTCTTAAGTTTGCAAATAAACTAGCAATTTGCCACCAAGACCAAAAATTTGTATTTTACCATCTTGCCTTGAACTGAAATGCCTCGGTTTTACAATTTACAGGAGGTAGTCAAACTAAAATGTAACACAATCTAACACAACATGATCCAATCGCTTTTATGTAGGATTATTTAGGATTATTTATCTTCTCTTGAAGTAATATAACAAATATAATTTTTTCTATAACATTTATTGTTGTTTTGATTTTGGTTCAGAATAGACACCTGCTAAATGTCTTCGTTTTCAAATATTTTGCGGAACATTGCACCTTTTGCAGTGTAACAGCTGATGTGAGCTGGTTAGTCGGGCTGTCTTCTGAGGTAGCTAGCCTGCAATTGGTTGCTTGACGGGTCTCTGTAGCTTTTTTTTTTTTTTTTATAACTTGGAAAGAGTGATGCTTGGTCCTGTTAATTAACACCAGACGGGCGAAGATATAGCAGTAGCCTTTAATTGGCTAGCACGGGTAGACATGTACTAATCTACGCTTCATACAACTGCACTTTTCTGGCATCTTAATAAAAACCCTTGAAATTGTAGAGAGGGGGTGATGGAAAAAGTGTAGCTGTTTTAAAACTGTAACTTTAGAAAAGTTTGGTATAGTTCTATATGGGCAGTCAGCTTTAAGCCACAAGATGAATCCCAAGGATTTAATTGGTACTTATTTTTTTCCTGCTGCAATTGTGCAATCTGCTGCCTTGGTCAGAAAATGAGAGAACAAAATGCAAAGGTAGCGTACACCAACGGAGAACTAAAACGGATCAGAATGACGCTTTATAGAAAATATTTGGGGTCGTTGAGACCGGTATAGTAAAGTCCTGCTGGTGGGCTCTCTGCTGTGCTGTAAAACTGAACTTGGAAGTCCTGTTGCAGGTGACAGATGGCTCAGTGATCGCCCTGGTGCCCAAACAGAACTCGGCCTACAACATCTCCAACTCCTCCACATTCACCAAGTCCCTCAGCAGATATGGTACGAGAGAAGGTGTGTGTGTGTGTTCTGTGTGTTTGTGTATATGTGTGCGTGTATAAGTATATATATGTATGTGTTAGGTTTCATGTCTGTTGTGTGTCACTTGTCATGTGTGTAAACAGTCTTTTGTGTATAAACTGCACCTCCGCTGTAGAGGGGATGTTAGTTTTGTTTGGTGGAGCAGCTACAGCATAGATTATAGCAAAAAGAGTCAAGAAAATATGTTTACTTTTAGATAGTTGATTGATTAAAATTGTGTACGTGGAATAAACTATTTAGCCACTATTACATAAATGCAAAAACTATCAGATGCACTTTTTTTTTACTTGTTTAACTAGTTTGGTCCATACTAACAGTCCCTCAGGCTTGCTGCAAATATCTGCTCACACACACCTCATCACCTTTACTCTGCCCATCCGCGGTCCACATTCTCACCTGACATTTCAAACCTCTCAATCCTTTCCTGCTTTGTCACCTGAGTGACAAGCATTCAAAGTGAAAGCAAAATGCTCTGTGTCACAAATATGGGATCATTGTCCGATAAATGGAAGAGGGGGGGTGGGGTTTGGAGAATGACAGACATTTTTATTCAGGATTGAATGAGTGACACGGCTGTCACCTTTCAAAAAGCTTTTAACTTCACAGGAAGGTTAATGCTTGCAGCTGCCTCATGCTTTTTATTTATGACTTTTACTCCTGTGGACTTGAAATTTGTTCTTAGATCTGAGATTTTTTTTTTCTTTTTTGGATGATGATGATGAAGAAGGGGCTCTGATCAGATGAGACCAACACTGAATTTTCTGGCCGGTATGGCAGAAAATGAGCATGCCACCTAACCCAGAGGTGAAACATGGGAACAAAAATTATTTTGTGGCGATGCTTTTCTTCAGCAGTGACATGAAAGCTGGTCAGAGTTTATTGGAAGATGGATGGAGATTTAAAAAAAAACCTGTTAGAGGCTGCAAAAAACTTGAGATTCACTTCCTAGCAGGACAACGAATCTGGTTTAGACAATACCAGATTGTGTCCTAGTGAACATCTGAATTAAAGTTAGAATCTGTAGCAAGACTGACTGAACTTGATCTGTTTTCTTAGAGGAAATGGGCAAATAGTTCAATCTCTAGGTGTGCGAAGTGATGGAACCATTTCCCAAAAGACGTGTAGCTGTCTTTGTCAGTGAAAGGTGCCACTACAAAGCATACACTCTGGTGTGCTGAATACAAATGGACACCTAAAGGTTTCCTTCTACTTCACAATAATGCACTACATTGTGTTGTAGTGTCACATCAAATCCCCATGAATAAACACTGAGGATTGTTGTAATGTGACAAAATGTTGTAAAGTCCATTCGGTATATTTATTTTAGGTCAATACAGTAAATGGGATTCTTACCCTCCCCACTAGAGGACACTGTTTTCTGCACACAAGCATTTGCTCTTGCTGAAGTGATCATGGGAAACACACACACACTTATTGATGAATTAAGTAAAAGGAGTCTAAGTCAAGCTCCCGTTTTCTCTTTCTACTTGCTGTGTCCCACTGGGCTTTAACCTGACCTTCCTTTTAATGTCTCCAGAGAGCATGCTGAGGACAGCCAGCAGTCCAGACAGCTTGCGCTCCCGAACGCCCATGATCACCCCTGATCTCGAGAGCGGCACCAAGCTGTGGCATCTGGTAAAGAACCACGACCACTCAGACCAAAGGGAGGGGGACAGAGGGAGCAAGATGGTCTCAGAGATCTACCTGACCAGACTGCTCGCCACTAAGGTAACAGGAAACACTTTCTCCCCCTTCGACATGAACCATGTCGTGTAGTCCATTTAAACCTGCAGTCTCTGCTGACCTTTGTTTGGCAGTGGTCTCAAAGCTCATTAACATTTTTCATAACCTTTTCCACAAAGACACATATGTACAGTCTTAATTAGGAGGTTGACCTTTGACTATTGAGTTGTTAGCTTTGTGTTACTGGGCCCTCTGTTGGCAGCCTCTGGGCTTTTAGATGCAGGTCTGTGCCATCATTATTCACCATCTTCTCCAGAACACACACACACACACACACACACACACACACACACACACACACACACACACACACACACACACACACAGAGAGGTTGTGAGATTCTGTGGTTTTCATTCAGCCTGTGATTGCAGATGAAAATCAGCCAGGCTGGTTTTTAAACTACATCGTCTGGTTTAGTCTGTTAACTTGTTTTAAACACAGTGAAGCACAGGAGCTGTTTTATTTCCTGGGACGGTTTAGGCTGGCACTGTGTAGACATCATTATCAACGGATCAAAGAGATTATTGTGAGCCCATGTTTGTGAATGGTTTTAGTGATTCAGTTGTCTGGAAAGCAAGCCTGAAGAAATGCTCTCTACACTGGCATATTTACAGTCATATTCAATAAATCAGAGTATAGCTTCCAATGCGATTCATGTGTCAGATTAAATATAACCTTTAAGCAAGGATTAAACATACTTTTCATTAAGCCCACCTTTCTGTATATTTTTTCAATATAGTTTGATGTAATATTCTAATCTTAAATGTAAGCAAAAAAATCCTTATTAACAGAGATAAGGGATTTAAAACATCAGTCTGTGGGTAATTAATCTATGTAATTTGTTTAACTTAGTTAATTGGGTTACTGAAACAAATAGACTTTTTGATGATACTCTAATTCATTGAATATGACTGTGCTGTACATACAGATGAAAAGAATGCTAATAAAATTATTTGCTTGAAGTCGTCCATGCAAATAATTATCTTAGTTGCCTACCGATCAGCGATACACAGGTCGGTTGGCCATTTGGGGTTAAGGGCCTTGCTCAGGGGTACATTGGCATGTAGCAGGACAAAAATGGAATCAAACCCCCAACTTTTGGCTATTAAGTGGTTGTTCCTCCCATTGAGCTACAGTTTATTATTTATTTTCTTGATTTATTTAGCAAGGACAATATACATTAATTAACAATGCACCAGAGTTAGCCATAGGCTATTTTTTATCCATTGTCCCTGGACAAGATGAAAATATCTCACTAAAAACAAATGGAAAATTTGTATATAGTAAGACAATACAAGTTTAAAATAGACTTGACTATGTAAATGCTGTTGATAAATGTACTGAAGCATGGCAGGCAGCAATTTAAATATGATATAAAATAATATAAAATTATTTTATATCATATATCATACCTTTAAAAGTTACAACAGACAGAAAAAAAAGTTATGGAAATAATGCACGTATTGAAAGAAAAAATGCACTTCCAGACTTCATTGTTCTCAAAAAATAAATTACTTTTTACATAGATTTATGTTGAACATGATCTTCTGTTTGTCACATCAGAACCTAGATTTATGTTAATATTGATAATTGTTTGGTTTTGCTATTTAACAATACATTGAGAACAATTTCACAGCTTTTTTGACCTGTAGACCTTCTAGATTAAGGCTTTAATGTGGACCTGTGGTTCTTAGACTATGACTGGTGTGGATGGGAAACAACCATTGAAACGACAGGCTAACTGGCTATAATCCTAAATTTTGGATTTAATAGTAATGGTTGGTCGTTCAAATCTTCACAAATACTCATTGAGAAAATAGTAAAAAAGTCAACTGCAGTTGCATGAAAAGCTGCCAGGCAAAAAGAGACCTAATATATTGATTAAACTAGGAGATCCGTTTCTAGTTTCTGTAGATTTGGTTGGAAGAAATGTTCTTAAATCAGCACTGCTATGAACTTGACCCTACAGAGCTACCCCCGGTTCTCTAAATTAGACGACTTTAACTGCTGTCTACTTTGGGTAAGATACTGATTACTCTGAACTATCCCACTAGGCTGAATTATTATTGTTTAAAAAAAAATAGCAATTTTCATCAAATGGGATTATGTTAAACATAAGAGCCACGAGAGGAAAAATTAAAAATCTTTAATGTGCAAATCGTCCAAGTTAATTTTTCCCTAATTTATGCAAATGCCAAACAAACCCTCACAAATTTCTGTTGGTCTCTGCTCCCTTAACAGCTGATTGGAAACCAGTGTCCTTGCAAATACAAGACACACAAACCCATTTGCTCAGACAATCGAAAGGAATGAAAGCGGTGAGAAGATCCCATAGCCTCATAATTCCTCTCTCCCTGATGGTTCAATCATTAGCGCAAGATTTCCATTGTTTCAGCTCCAGGTAGGAAAGTGCAAGGTTAGCTTCATCACCACAGCCTCAACGGGGAAATGATTAGCATGCAAGCCAGAGGAAGACAATGGGGGGAACATGGAGCGCTGCAGTTTGCTTCTACTTGTTACATCCCCCACAGCTTTGTGTGTTTAGGAAGCAGATTTGTTAATGTGACTGAGTACAAAACTGCAACTTGAATTTTCTGTCTGGTATAAATAAAGTTTTTTGCAGAAGGTGGCCTGGTTGTTTGGAGGAAAGGGCTTGTGGGAAATATCAAATAATTTCAACTTCAGAGGACTTTGTAGGAATTCTGGCTCTCCAGAGTTGTGTTATGTGGTTAAAAAAAAAAAAAACATGGCAGAGGAGCCTTAGGCTGAACTCCCATTGAGCCCCTTCTTGAATACAGTAAAGACTAGTGAGCACTCTGCATCGTCACAAACTCTCAGGAAGCTGAAGCACTGAGAGCAAAGCACTGTCATTCTTAAAAACCTTCTGCTGACAGCTTTCGCCTGCAGCTAGATGGTCCAAGCAGATTCTGCTTTCACACAGCTGGGTAAACTGGTATACTTGTTTTGGGTTACAATGACTTCTTAATCCTTAGAGGCCTTAAATTAAACATAACCTGACAGACCCACTCAGGTGATCACTCCAAGATGGGTATGTGGTGGGATTAAAAATGTGCATAATAGCTGGTGTGTGCAATTCAATCAGGGTTATCAATCTTTAGAAGGTTTTTCCATATATATATATATATATATATATATATATATATATATATATATAGTCTGTAAAGTCAGGAAAAAGTATGGATGTTGATTTGAATATTTTCCAGATCAGAATGAGTATTGAGTAAAAAAACCAAGACTTTATTCCCAATCTCATTGTTACAAGCTGTACCCACTCAGCTATCCGTCCATGTGTTTGTCGTTTGTAGACAAAATGTCTTCGCTATTGGTTTTTAGTCGTACAAATCTATCTGTACTAGTTTCATCCCTGCTTCCCAACAAGTATTACACTGAAAAAAGGGAACTAAAAGTAAGTAAAAATTTCTTGAAATTAGTGTATTTTTCCTTGATTTGAGGAGATAAATAAGACTATTTGCCAATGGAATGAGTATTTCTACACCTAAAATAAGATAATTATATTAACTGCACTTGAAATAAGATGATGGAGATGAATTGTTCCTATTTTAAGTGCAAAAATCTCATTCTATTGGCAAATAGTCTTATTTACCTGCTCTAATCAAGGAAAAATACACTGATTTCAAGAAAATTTCACTTACTTTTAGTTCCCTTTTTGCAGTGTAGGGTTCTTCTTGGCCAAGAGGGAGGATGTCGGACACTGAGTGAAACTGTAAGCCGGTGTTGGTTCTCTTCTTCAGGGTACGCTCCAGAAGTTTGTGGATGACTTGTTTGAAACCATCTTCAGCACAGCGCACCGCGGCAGCGCCCTACCGCTCGCCATCAAGTACATGTTCGACTTCCTCGACGAGCAGGCGGACAAACACTCGATAACAGACTCTGACGTACGGCACACTTGGAAGAGCAACTGGTGAGGAAAAGCGCTGCAGTGCTGACAGCGCTCTTACCCTCTGTGGCCTTTTGTCAGCCTTGGTGTGAATGGTCTGTTTGAAATGTCTCTTGTCACGGGGCGCTAACACTGCATTTCTTCCTCTCCATCCCTCCGTCTACACCCGGATTTCTCTCCATCCTTGTAGTCTTCCACTGAGGTTCTGGGTGAATGTGATCAAGAACCCACAGTTTGTCTTTGACATTCACAAGAACAGCATTACAGATGCGTGCTTGTCCGTGGTGGCTCAGACTTTTATGGACTCGTGTTCAACATCGGAGCACAAACTAGGGAAGGACTCTCCTTCTAACAAGCTGCTGTATGCTAAAGACATCCCCAACTACAAGAACTGGGTTGAAAGGTGGGTCACTGAGATGGAGTTGATATTGCCAGGCTTATTTTTTTTTTAGCATTTCTGGATGTAAACTCCTCCTTACGTTTGCTCAGGTACTACTCGGACATCTCCCGGATGCCTGCCATCAGTGACCAGGACATGAGTGCCTACCTGGCGGAGCAGTCCCGGCTGCATGCAAACCAGTTCAACAGCATGTCGGCTCTACACGAGATCTACTCCTACATTGTCAAGTACAAAGATGAGGTCAGATTTGACATTTTTCTCTTAAACAGTTAGGAAGTTCGATACCTGGCAAATCGGGAACCAGTTTGGGACTGATGGCCAGAATTTAAAACAAAGATTGGATTACCTTTACTTCAGTCTTTTTTGTCTTTTTAAGCTTTAGCATCACTGGCACTATCGTTTTATATCAGGTGTTGACATAAAGAGCAGTTAAAGTCCATCCAGCTGACTGCATGGTTTCTGCAAGATCTTAAGAAGGCCAAAAAAATTCTGTGTTTGCTCAGATTTATACTTCAATTTAGGTTACATTTGTACATATGTTCAATCATTGCTTCTATTTTTACTTGTGTTTTTTTTTTTATATATATGTATTGATGGCAATTGTTCTGTGATTTTTGCTCTAGCTGAGGAACCTGTTTGTTTTTGGGTTATTTAGAGAAGGAATCAACTCTGTCCTGGGGAAGAACATCCCTCAAACATTCAGCTTCAATCGTTAGTTCCATAATTGTAAATAAATAGCTTCAGTAAGCTGTTAAATATAAAATAAGAAATGTTAAACACTCGCGATTTAAAGCTGTTTAAACACTGGGTGTCTAGACATTTATTTAGTATATGTTGATGCCTGTGGGCATATTTAGTGCCTTTATTACATTTTTAAACTAAATTACGAGTTTTAAACTAGTATACAAAATTGGCATCCATGATGCCAAGCAAATAGAACGAATAAACTAGCATCAAGAGCTATTATATGACTAGTGAGCTTGCCATACATACGGAACCTTCTCCACTGCTGTTGTAACTGGTGACCTGAACTGTGTCCACTGTGGAATAAAAACAAGCAACCTTTTGTGTGTGGGCATTATCAGTAGTCTTGTATTAATTTGGTGTGGAGCGTTTTCGTGTTCTACCTTAGAGTATTCACAGTTTTCCTGGTCTGATTAAACTGCACCCACAAGGGACGCCTGTACAGTGTTGGTTTATATTAGTTTCTCTTCGCTTCTGTTTCACCAGTGCTAAACCAATATTTTAAAGGCTTTCTTGTCAATATAGATGCTAAATAGGTGAAGGATTGCTGCTACACTGTTTTCCTCCATGATTAAAAAAAAAAAAGGTGAAACTCGAGGAGCTAACCTGAAAACAGGATTTCATTCAACTTCAGCCTTCGTAGGAATGTGAACATGCTGTGAAAACTAAGGTCGACGCACGTGCGACAGGTGCTGACTTCTTCCCCTTTCTATTTTCAGATCTTGTCAGCTTTGGAGCGGGACGAGCAGGCGAGGAGACAGAGACTGCGGAGCAAGCTGGAGCAGGTCATCGACACAATGGCTCTGGCCAGCTGAGGACAATCCACCTGCTCCCTCTCCTCACTGCTCTCCTCCATCTGTTGCTCTGCCTCCCTCGCTCTTCTCAGACAACAAACAAACAGAAAAAGTCCATCCCCAGGAAACACGAACTGCAAAAAGGATCGAAGCAGTATACTCCAGACTTGGGGTGGGGTTCGGCGGAGATGGGCGGGCCTGTGTACGCTTACATGTGTATGTTTGTGTTCGTCTGCAGCCGCGGTGCAGCGTGTGTCTGTGTGAGAGACTCCAGACATTTCCACACATGCATACATGGAGAACAAAGTCTCTTGACAGCGTTTGGTTCTCGTGGATGTTGGTGTTTGTGGTTTGCTTGAGTTAGATTTTTTTTTTTTTTTTTTTTTTGATTTTTAGAAGAATTTGTCATTATGAGACTGATGATGATCATGAAAAACGACAGGAGCTCAGACACTCCACACATGGCGTCACCAACAGAGTGGACCGATCTGTTCGAGCCGGTGGAGAGTAGCTCTGAAGGTCACGTGATTCCTCACCTTTTCTTTTTTTTTTTTTTTTTTTTGTATAAATGTAATCAACTGCCCACTCTCTGATCTCTCGCCACTTGTATTACTGCTGAATTTGCACAATTTACAGAAACGTTACAAAGCAAGACTATATAGATATTATATATAAATACAGTTTTTAATGAAAGATTAGGGAGAAAACATTTTTGTTGTGTTCTGTTTTTTTTTTTTTTTTCATTTAAACTGATGAATACAATGAATAAATGGTGAAACATGATTTGATATTTCAAGTCCAAAAGAAAAGACTCCAAGTAGGCAGAAAACGAATGAAAAACAAAATAAAAAAAAGTCGTACTGTGCCATGTTTTCTTTGAATGTTGTTTAGTGCAGAGACATTTTGTTAGATGGAATGTGATACAGTCGGATTTTTAAATATGAACATTGCCTAGGGACTGAAAAGAGCTGATTGAGATCATTGTTGAACGTGGAAGTAAACATAGCGACAGACAAAAACTTCATTGAGATGCTGTGCGGTGGAATCTGTTGGTTTTAAAAAGCCAAATATCACGTAATAGTTACTTTATCGTTAGAAAAGTACATGAGGAGTTAGAAGCTATCAGGCTCAAGAAGCAAAAGCTAGTAGAACAATGAAGTAGCTACATTGCACTACCTAAAATATTCTACTGTAGTTTTCCTGATGCATCTTTGACACCATACAGTTGCATCCCATTCAGTTAGAGCATTATTGAATGGTTCATTTCAGTAATTCAAAAACAGTGAAGCCCATATACTCTAAAGCTCCCTTACACATGGAGCCATGGTTTTCAAGTGTTTATTTCTGTCGGTTAAGATGATTCTGGCTTAAAGCGTACTAAAACCCCAATTTTCTTTTAAAAAGTAGGCCCATGTGCAGTACAGTACGACTTGGTTAGGGCTCTTTTTTGCAAGGTTTACTGCATCAGTGCTTTGTGGCGATGATTGTGGATCTGCTGAGGTACTAATTAAGGAAGCTTAGGTTGCTTTAACAGCCGCCTCCAGTCCGTCTGGGTTGTTGGCGCTGGCATCTCCCATCTTCTTCTTGACAATCCTCCATAGATTCTGCGCTTGATTGAACTTGATCATACAAAGTGGACCAGCCTCAGCTCGTTGCATGGCTCCCCATATCTTAACTGTCTGTGGAAACTTTATTCTGGACCTTGAATGGCTTGGATTATCTGCCTATTCACTCTTCCTCCAGACTCCGGGACCTGGATTTCCTAATTAAATTCTTTTTAGACTAAGTCTTTTGTTTCCATGAAGGTAAGGAGCCTTTGATGTCATCTCGGATTCAGGACTGGCTTAATACAAGAAAAGTGACTATTGTAGCCCATGTCCTGCATACATCTCTGTGAAGGTTCTCAAAGTACTGACTTTGGTCACGGCCTACGCCCAATACTCCTAAATGTCCTTTGCTTCAACATCCATCAAGGCTTCGGTTATCCCTGTTGTTTGTCTACCTTTTTTCTACCAGCTCTTTTTTTTTCTTCCTTCCACTTAATTTTCCCTCAGTATTGGACACAGCCCTCTTGCCAACCAGCTTCTTTGGTAATGAACTTGTAGGGCTTGTCCTCCTCTTTGGAGGGTGTAAATGATAGTATGTCGGCAGTCTTCTCTATGATCATGGAGTCCATTAAACACAATTTCTGTTTTAAAAACCTATTTTAGTTAATTTGGTTATAAGTAATATCCATTTTCTAAAAAGGTCTGCGTTAGCTGTAAGCCCTGATTATCAAAAAGGACAGAAATAAACTCTTGGAATCAATCGCTCTGCACATAGTCTATCTACTGCAAGTTTCAGTTTTTAAATTGAATTACAGAAATAAATGAAGTTTTTTTTTTATATATATATATTGTAATATACTGAGATGCAGCTGTATCTAACAATCAAGACTCCACAGGTCATCAGTTTCTGTTAGCCTTCTCTTAAAAAACATCTGCCCAACCCAAAATAAAGCACAGCTAGACTCTTGCTGGTGGGAGACTACTATTATGAGTTCAGGTAGTTATTTAGCTGAGCCCCTTAAAAGTGAAACTAAGTCAGAAAAGCTGTTTTCAGCCTCCAGCCACTATTCCCCAGCATTCCTTCTTGTTAATACCCCCAAAAAGGGGCATGGAAAAGATCAACTGAGCCTTTCTGTTCACCTCTAACTTCTAAATAGGAGATATGGGTTTTAGCTTTTCATCCACACTGAGGTTGTAGAAGCGCCTCTGTTCATTTGCCACATCAGGCTGAGTAATCCTCCCCTCAGCCTGCAGCTCTTGTTTTAAAACTAGCCTATTGCCACGTGTGGCTTAAGCTTTTTTATATTGCTTCTCTCTTAAGAGGATTTCTGTTTCTCTTTTTTTTTTTTTTTAAGTCTTGATGTCATAGTTTTTGACCTTGTGGTAAGAAATGTTTTTTTTTTTTCCGCTTACCGAGAAACCAAACTGTGGTCTGTATAATGTTTTTGTTAATGTTTCATTTGTAAATTGTATACTTTTTCTTAATGAACAAATGCGGTTTGCCATTTATTTCCCCCTTTGTGTTAGTTTTTTTCATCATGTAAATTGTACATTTTTACGGTACATGGAAGAGAAGTTGAAGTACTTGACTGAACTCCAGGTTTTGTTTTCCCGATCTGAAGGATCGGAGTGAAACTGTTCATCGGATCAGATGAGCCGCTGTGTCGTCGCTAAGGAAATGTGACTAGCTGCTTTAACTCTTGTACCTTTGCTTTTCTATCCAACATTAGGGCTGTCATCAGAAATACTGTCACTGTTCAACCCAACCACTTTGTTTACCGGACATGTCTGAGGATCGACATGCATAGGAACCTTTTTTTTTTTTTTTTAACTGGAAACTCGTTTGGACTTGATCGTTTACTCTGTAGACCGGAAACAAGCAGGCCTGTCCATGCAATAATAGGAAATTATATTTCTTAGATCTAAATGTTTGCTCTTATGTCATTCCTGTTAAATGATATATGGAAAAACGAAAAACTTTCACAACATTCTTTCCTTTGCACCGTCGGCAGTGGGCACTTTGGATGTGGACAATATGGCTAACGGCCCAGGATGCGATTCTGTTAGAGGGTGGCCAAAGCTATCCAAAAAAAGAAGTACGTTCAGACACTAACACATTTTGTTTAGCTTGTTTCCACGTCCAGTCAATAGGTGGGGGTGGGGAGGCGCCCCCAGTGTTGTAAGCACAGTACTTAAATATGACAGCAACTTGTGGCCGGTTAACAGGGCTGAACTTGGTATCTGTTTACTAGATTCCTTTACACACAGAAACTGAGTCTTTTAAGGATTCAGGAGAGCATTTGGTCAGATCTAGCTCAAAATCTAAAATCCCCAACATGTACTCACCCTGGGCGGGTATGTCTGACTGTTCATTTATCCATGAGCCACCACTGTTTCCTCTGAGTTATTGCTGCAGTCTTACATTTTGGTGCTCTTATACATAGGTTATTGCTGAAGCTCAGCTGCGCACTAAAGGGACCTCTGTTGACGGATGTGTCTGAGTACAGGGGGACAGAATCAGCTACAGGAGCACACTGCTCAGTATCCTGCTGGTAATCTGTCACTCTTTAAAAATAGTCCCACCTTCTCAGCTCTTTCTCTATTTTTGATGCTGTTCATGTCATCCTGGCTGATTAGAGGTCAGATTCATTTATCACTGTTCACGGTTGCTTGCTTTTTTCTTTCTTTTTTTTTTTAAATTGACCCTCTTTGCAAGTCTAAATCGCTTTGCCGGCTTCCCTTCTCCATTTCTCATTTTGAATAGCTCAAAATGGCCGATGATTTGCATTAACCGTATCTGAGGTGGAAGAATGTTTGTCTAAAAGGGTTTGTGTCATCTGAAGCAGCAGCAGCAGCCGCCGTCAGCAGCCAGGTTGCAACTTTTTACAAGTACAGGAAGCTGACTGTGTTTCTTTGTTGTTGGATTATTTGCTGTTTTCAGACGCATCGAAACAAATGAGCATGTCCGATTTTCTGCTCTGTCTTCAGGGTGAGGGCTCAGCACACACTGGTCTATAGTTCTGTACTCTTTGGTCATTTTTTTCTTCTGGCCTTTTTTAAACCATCGCTGAATCCAAGCAAGACCTGGTTTCCGTTTGGTTATCCTGCTTTCCTGTCGGTCTACAAAACACGTTCCGTTTTCTTTCTTCAGAGTGATCGTTTCTAGGGATCCACAGAAACGCGACGCAAACGGATTTCAGATGGTCGGGCGAGAGAATTTTAATACTTCAATTACTGATGCTTTTTTAGAGTTTCAGACTTGAAGCGACTGTCACATGTTTGCAGGTTAACACTCATTGTGTAAATATTATGTTATTTCCTATTTTGCAGATTTATTACTTGTAAATAAACACGCATCAAGGAGAGATTAAACATTTTTTGCTAAATACGTTGTGGCTGGGAGTTTTCCTTCTGAGACATGCTCACGCAGTTTCCACACATGTTCCCACATGCTTAAAATACTGAAGCTGATTGGTCTGCAGAGTCACTGATGGAAATGTTGAATAAAGTCCAGCGACTCATCTTTTCAACCATCCAACATCCTGCTGCAATTAGACACACCCGGGTACATGGGGACTACATTCTGGTGCTTGACAAATGAGCTATGTCTAGTGTACTCTGCATACATCTTTATAGCTATTGTAAAACTCAGGTCTTTTCTACCTGGTTCAAAGGGCTCATTGACCCAAGTAAGGGAGAACTGATACTTTGTTGATACTTGATTTTTTTTTTTATTTAGAAGCATCAAACCAAATTTAAATTGCACACATGGATTGAGCGCATTTTCCTCAAAACATTGAAGGTACACTATTTAATCAGAGTATAATATGAAGTCAGCTATAAACCTTTAGGGTATTGATCTGGTCAGATCAGCAGAAGAGGAGGGTTGTTAATCAGCGTCACCTATTTTGGTGTTATTGAAATTAACAGGTCCATTAAAGGAACAAGGAGATAACCCCAAAATCGTGTTTTGGTTTTGCAGGTGAAGAACTCTTTTTCCCTTATTTTCCTTTGACTGTTTTGCATCTGTCAGTGTCTCTACTGGTAGCGTGAGGCGATACCCGGACCCTACAGAACCCAACACCACCAGGATGGCACATCAATATGTTCCATGGTCAGAAGTTTGCTGTGTCTCCCAGCACAGGCTCAAGAGCGCGGAGGAGATTTCAGGAGACAGACGTTTACTCTAAGAGAGCTAGACAGGAGCTTTGGAGGTCTCTAACCCTTCAGCAGGACTGCTATTTCCTCATTTCTGCAAGGAGGAACAGGATGAGTACTGCCAGAATGTACAAAGTGACCTCCAGCAGGCCTCTGCCATGAATGTCTCTGATCAATCCATTAGAAACAGACAACATGAGGGTGTCTTGAGGGCCGAGTGTCCCTTAGTAGCCCCAAAGCTCACTGCTTGGCACTGTGGGGCTTGACCGGCATTTACCAGAAAGCGCCAGAACTGGTAGGATCTGCATTTTCACCTTGTTGCCTTCACAGATAACAGGTTCATGCTGAGCTCATGTGACAAACATGAAAGAGTTTGGAAACGCTGTGGTGAACGTTATGCTGCCTGCGTGATTGTTCAGCATGATCCGTTTGGTGGTGTGTCAATGTTGGTCTGGGAAGGCATATCATGGAGAGAAACACAGGTTTGTACAGAATAAACAATGTCACCATGACAACTATTAGGTATCGGGATGAAATCCTCAGACCCTTTGCTGGTGCTGTGGGTCATGGGTTCCTCCTGGTGCATGATAATCCCCTTCCCCATGTGGTAATAGTATGCTGCAAGTTGAAGAAATTGATACCGTAGACTGATCTCCACGCTCCCCAACATCTCTAGGACGTCATGTTTGGGTCCATCCGACGCCACCAGGCTGTCCTTTGACTGTCCAGGAGCTCGGTGACGCCCTGGTCAGGATCTGTGAGGAGACACCCCAGGACACCATCCGTCATCTCATAATGCCAACGATGTCAGGCATGCATACCACCACATGAGAGCCATACAAACTACTGAGGACCATTCTGAGTTGCTGCATTGACATTTCAACAAATTGGACCAGTCAATTTTTCGGTTTCACTGTGATTTTGGATGAAACTCTCATCGGGTTGGTTCTCCTCAGTTGAGATCTGATGTATATTTAAGGTGCTCCTTTATTTATTTATTTTTTAGCAAAGTTTTCTGCTGTAAACAAGTATAAGATGGAAATAAGAGGGCAGTACTTGTTTTTCCAAACATTTGGAGTATATTGACCCTGCAACCTATGCATCCCCTCCTTGAACATGGAGCAACGAAGTCTTCAGGAATGTTGTGGTTTCCCTCTATTCAGCTCTCTCAGGTAACCAGACGAGTCTCAGTCTGGATCTGTGACTTCTGCTTTCGAGGTTCTCCACGTTCAGCGTGGGTTCCTGAATTTGGTTGAGGGTTGAGGCTTCTTTACTTGTTGTCTTCAACTTTACCTCACTTAAAAAGAAAACTAAAGCAAATTGCATTGTATTTTTTTCTAGATTCAGCATTGAATCTAGAAAAAAAAAGACGATTGCAATGCAATTCGCTTTAGTAACACATACTGTTAGTAATAACTTGCACTTTAGGGCTTAAGTGCATTTTCAGCAACATAATTCATTGCAGCCGGAACGGTAGATCAGTTGCTGGCTTTAGCTTCTTTCAGCTTCTCGGTTTCAGGGTTGCTGCGAGCATCGTCATCAGCTCCATCTTTTCCAGTTGTTTTCTGTTGACATCTGTTCGGCTGAGTTGAATCAGTAACTCATTGCTGGGCTTGTAGGAGCAGAAGGGTGGCTCTGGCCGTGGCAGGGATGCAGGTAGAGGATGTATAGGTCTTTAGTTTCGCTGTTTTGAAATATTCCTACTTACTTTCAGTATACGCTACAACTTTAGCCTCTCAATGGAACATGTCATTCTCTTAATCTTAATCTTCGTTTAATTATTGAATATTTCAAATCAAAATGAACCGTTTTTTTAACGCAGCAGCAAAATAGCAGTCTCCTTTCATGACACGATCAGCGTCGTTAATCATTTTTACAGAAATGTACTCGACTGGCTGCTGGGGGGGGGGGTGGTTCTCCAGCAGAGGTAATACTAACACATTTAGCTTGTAGTCATACATCATGCTCGCACTGCCCTCAGCTTATGTGCGCACTTGCATGGAAGAGCGGCTCTGTGTGTGGAACACAGCAGAGTGTCAGTCGGCTCAGATGAGCCAGGCTGCTGATTTTAATAGAGCGTATTGTTGCTGAACAAGAAGAAGGGATGGAGCGGAGGGGGAAGAAAGGAGACCAAGTAGAAATGACTGGAATACACTACCCTGTCCTCTTTTCACCCCATAGCCTGCCTCCAAACGTCAGCACCACCTTCCCTCATCCCAATGGATTCAATGCGGCTAGATAGACAGAAAATGTTATCGTTCGCACCATGTGTAAGCAGCCGGGCTAATTCAATTAAAATTCCATCCAAGGAAGAGCGCTGGAATTGTGTAATGGTCGCGCGAGCGCTGATTCTCGTAATGATCCTGTCAAGAGGCAAATGATCTCACGGCTCAAACATTATGATGAATTCCTTGTGAAGCACACGGTGCTCATTTCTTTGCCCTCCCACCCTCTACCCCTTCTTTGCATGTCAGATTCTGTTGCTCTAGTTAATAAAGCTGTGATCTATATTTGCCTCCTTTCGCTTTTTAATCTTGTTTAGTTACAATTGGAGTGTTCTCTGTTTTATCACATGCAGTAGAATTGAAATTCTATGTTTTTGTGTGTGTGTGTGTGTGTGTGTGTGTGTGTGTGTGTGTGTGTCTCGACCTCAATGTTTTGCATCAAGTGTGTGGTGGAACAAGTACACCATGAGTGGCAACTGTATCTATAGGGCCGCTAAATCCGGTGAGCGGTTCAGTTGCTCGTAGCAAAGAAAAGGTGACAGGCGTGACTCGTTGAGGGAAGCTACAAGTTGGATTACTGTCACCTCTTTCAGTCGTGCCGCTCCGAAAAGGCAGCTGGCAAAACGAGGAGTGGGTGTTAAGTGCAGGTGTTTCTATCCTTCAGCCCGCCAAAGACATAGACACTCATATGGGAACGGCGTTAGTATTTATTTCCCTCGGAGGAAGAAGAATGCGATGAAGTTGGTCAAATTCATGGCCAACTTCTTCCCAGTTACAGTAAACGGAAAAACAAAACTTCTCAGAGGTTCTGTTAAAAAGGACTTAGGTTAAATGGACTTAATTTCTTAGATACAGCAGAAAATTCTTCTTCTTCAGTTCCGCTTACCCGGGGTCGGGTCGCGGTGGTAGCAGCTTCAGTAGGAGGCCCAGCCACTTGGGCTAGCTCCTTCGGGGGAATCCCAAGGCCAGCCTAGATTCCCATTTGTGAAGACATTGAAAACTAGAACTCATCTTTCATCCACTTCACAGGTAATGCATTATTCTGTGTTGGTTAGTATCCATCTATCCATCCATTGTCTTCCGCTTATCCGGGGTCGGGTCGTGGGGGTAGCAGCTTCAGTAGGGAGTCCCATGATTTCCCTCTCCCCAGCCACTTGGGCCAGCTTCTTCGGGGGAACCCCAAGGTCAGCCTAGACACATGGTCCCTCCAGCGTGTCCTGGGTCTTCCTCTGGGTTTCCTCCCTGTGGGACGCGCCTGGATCATCTCACCAGGGAGGCGTCCAGGAGGCATCCTAACCAGATGCCCGAGACACCTCAACTGGCTCCTCTCGACGTGGAGGAGCAGCGGCTCTACTCTGAGTCCTCTCCGGATGACCGAGCTTGTTACTCTACCCATAAGGGAGAGACACTCCCGGAAAGCCCATTTTGCCCGCTTGTATCCCCGATCTTGTTCGTTTGGTCATGATCCAAAGCTCACAAATCCTGTTTGTATCGTCTTTATGTTTGCATTGTGTGGGTACTTACAGAGAAGTTGAGGACTATTCACACAGGAAATGAATGAATGAGGCTTGTGCCACCATTGATCCTCCCGTGTGAAATGAACAGAAAATGAAAGCTGTGAAGTTTTGCAGCCCGACTAGCTACCTGAGGCAGGAAAAACAATCAATAGAATGGTGTTCACCTAAACAACTACCGCACTTCTCTGTTTTATACTTTTTTTACCTTTATACCAGACAGCAGCACTGACCAGAAGTGCTTTACATGTTCTGTTGTCAGTACGCGTTACGCAAGAAGCTCCAATTTCTAAGTGATTTGAATAATCCTTGGCTTCTATGTAATTAATCGACTGATGTATGCTTGATGCTTTAACAGTTCATGATATAGCATTCACGGGTTTTTATGGCTGCAGAAAAAAATCCTCATACCTCCACAGCTGGAATAAGATGTTTGTGCTGGTGCGCTGTGTTTGATTTCCACCAGACACAGTGGGATGTGTTTTGTTTTAGGCTTTCTTCTTTCACCTCGTCGGTCCAAAGAGCATTGTTCCCAAAGGAAGACGAGTGTTAAATTCAGGTGCTGCGTTGCGCACCCAAGACATGCTCCCGTCCTTATTTTAGGAAGAAGCTAGCTCCTGGGAACACGTCCAAACAAGTATGGCTTGTCGGACCTTTTTTTTTTATTTTGTTGTCCTGAACTGTATGAGTTGCATTCCAACTAGAGCTTGCAGAGTCTGAGATGGAGCTGCTAGAGACCACTCGTCTGCACTGTCCGACCTTTGGGGGAAATTTGCCGGGATGCCACTCCTGGGAAGATTGTCAACTGGCTTACATGTTCTCTATGCGTAAATGATCGTTTTCACTGTAGACTGCTGGAAATGACCTTATAACTCTTCTTAGATTGACGGGCAGCAGCGAGGTTATTGCTGAAGTCTTTCCTTCTTGGCCACTGTGTTAACACCCACCATTGTCAGCCTCTTGCTTTTAAGAAGATGCCAACACATGTTGATGTTCAATTAAACAGCTGCATTTGACTGACAGCACTTGGCTGTTAATCTTACTATAGAACCAGCAGGGGTTTACTTCGTTTATTTTTGCCTTTGATTTCATTTGGTGAATAATGACAGTGTAAACGTATGTTTTTAAATTATTTAGAATTAAATTATTGTCCAACCTGATAAACACCAGTATGTTCCTTATCATGTCCTGCAACGCAAAACCTTAGAATTAAGAGAGGCGTGCTTTCTTTTTCTCATCACTTTATATACAAAAGAGCATCGGTGTAAAGTCTAAGCTCTGGTAAATGTACACACTTGTAATAAAAGGTTTCTAAATATCTGCTCCTCAGAAGGAGTTTAAAGGCATGCGTTCACTTGATATCAGTGTCTTAGGAGATCAAGCTTCACTTGCTTCACTATTTCAGACTGGATGTTTCTCTGTCCTGACTGGCTTGTTAATTTCTCCACAGGTAGAAACCATTATGCACTCCAGCTCCCTGTCAGAGCCAGTGAAAATCCATTCCCTGCTCCACTGACCTAAAGCGTCCTGATGTCCGATTAACACACATGGGATAACAATCTATATAGAGCGTCCCAGACTTCTTAAAGACCCCGTCTATACTGCCCTCTGGTCCTAATCTCCTGCACACAGACTCTTTATTGATAGGGCTCTATGATTTAATGGTTTTCTTTAATTGTTCCACATAGATTGGCTCCATTTTCTTTGAAATTTAAAAAAGCTGAAAACTTTTAACTGTCACCTTTGATTGAGGGTCTCTCTTCTCTAGCTGTGCACTCAGTCAAAATAACTCCAGAGAACCCCACCACCCCTGCTGTGAACGGTCAGAGGTCTGTCTGATTTTGCTCCCCCCCACCAGGTTTGGGTCGCAAACCCCAGGGATTCAGAGAAGTATGTCTGATTAGCGCAACCAAGCCTGATGCCTCCACTCAGAGACGAGGCTGCTCGCATGTACGCAAAATGCCTTCACGTGTTTTGCTTTTCTGCCTACGTGAATGGCTCGCGCGCAATCGCGGGATTGATGAGGTCAACTGCACACGTCCCACACAGGATGCCACCAGTCAACTCCATCACGGCTCAACAAGCTGAGTATGTGCAGCAAATTGATAAAAGTGGATTTTAATGGCTTCAGCCCATACTGGCTCCATTGTTTTTCCCTCACTCACATGAGCACACATGCAAATATACGCACAAAATCCAGCCCTATGTTTCAGTCATCAAATGTGTATCTGTGGCTGCAGGATTTTTTTTTTTTTTTTTTGCCTCCCTCCTGTCTCGTGCAGCTTCAGTGAAACTTGAAAGGCATGGATTTGCCTCAGAGAGAAGACTGATTCTCTTTCAGCCTATTGTGGTGTGAAGCTTTGAGCGGGTGCAACAAAGAAGGCAAATAGTGATGTACAGGTTTTTTTGTTGCCGAGTTTGAATGCTTCTTTAAAAGGTTTCTCAGAGAAAGAATAACTCTCTCTGTTGTTCTCCTTACTAAATACGTAGCAACAATGCATCATATAAAAGATACAGCATGTTCCTCAAAGGTTTTCTTGCTGCTATGCTAGTTCCTGTTCCAGTATCACTGCACGCAAACGCGTTTCAAACATGGAACTTTTAAAACCTTATATGTAATTAAAAAAATAAAAAAGGTTTTGAGAGTAATTTATAATGTGCTTGCAAAAGTTAAACCTTCTTTTTTTTCTGATTTTATTTTTAAGATTTTTTTCAAATTTATTTTCTTTTAGATTTAGTTTTTACAAACGTCATTCTTTTCAAATCGCTGTTTACAGAACTCTACATTAGGAGTGACTGTGGCTCAGTGGGTAGAATAATTGTCTTGCAATTGAAAGGTTCAATTCCAGCCTCCACATGACAATGTGCCCCTGGGCAAACCGTTTAAGTCGCCTACAGATTGGTGTGGGAGTATGAATGTGGCTCTAGTGTAAAGGGTTTTGAGTGCTCGCAGGTTCAGTACAATTGGCATTGACTTCTCTGGGCAGGGCTTTCTCTGAAGGGTGGAGTAGAGGCGTACTTCTGTATGTGTGGGCGTGGGCATCAGCAATTTTTTGGTCTGTGTACGGCAATTGCGAGGCTGCGAAATTGGACAGGTTGGACATGAATTCTGACGCTCCACAATATCCCAGGTCTCCAGAGCGCCGTCTTGTGTTCCAATGGTCCTGCCACTGTTCTTCAGAGCACCTCCAAGGATTCCACCAATAAGGGGACCGTTTTTCATAGGTTCTCTGTGGGCTTCAGCAATCCAGCCTCCAGAGTCCAGTCTCCAGAGTCAAGGCCCTGCTTTCCGCCTGCATAGTCAGGGTCCAGGTTCCCACCCTCAGGGTCCAGTCCGGAACTTAAACATGTACTACAAATGTCTGTAAACTTATGACATTTTAAGTTAATGTAGGTTTTTGTGTTGGCAGTTTTTACTTATAACACAAATATTTTTAAGTCTTCTGAGCAACTTTTCGGCCTGTTAATTCCTAGTAAGCTAAATATTTGAACACAGTTGCTACCTCTTAATGATCAAAGGGAGCGCTTTCACTGTTCCTTGTACAGAAAAAATACACATTTCCCTAAGATGGGAGTTGTAAGTAAACCTAATTTAGTAGAGTGAACTCTCTTATTTTCTGTTTTTCATTGTTTTATGCTGACAGCTCTGTTAGAGGAGTTCCAGGTTTGGATACACTCCCCAAAGCTCCCATTAATCCTCTTCAACCTCATGTTAGCATCAAAATCAGCTTTATTTGCCAGGTATGTGTGCCTTGGAACCTACTACTTCAATAAAAGACTGAGTGGAAAACTCTATTTGTTTAACCGGGCAGATGCAGGTTTAAATAAAAAATAAAAATTTAATGTAAAATAATTCTTTCAACTTTTCCTGCTGAAGGATCCAGTGTAAACTGAGGAAATGTTGGAAGGAATCAATCAACTGTATAACTCTAAAATACTTTTATTTTATTTTACTGTAAAGCTGCTGCCTGGAAAAGGTACTATATAAATAAAATTTACTTACCAGAGCTCGTAGTCATCTATTATTTGGCAGTTGAGACAAGATAATTTGTAAAAAAAAAAAACATGTCCACCAAGGGCGATGAGTAGGGTTAGAGCTTCAGTTATCTTCTCTCCTTCTTTTCTTTTGGAGGGTCAGCAAACAACCTGTTGGTGTATAGCGCCACTACCTGGTATAGGGTTGTATCTAGCCTTTGAGTTGCAGCGCAGCCCAGGAGGCAAACGGAGTATCGGATTGCTTTTATAAGTACGAATACTTGATGCTGGTATCGATACTGATATCGATACTGATATCGATACCGATATCGATACCAGTATGAACAACTCATAAAAATCTCACTAAAGGTGCTCAGCTAATGAAAAAATTAGGAGATTCACACAGAATCATCTACTGCAACACACATTTCTGTGGAGACCGTTAGCAGAGCGACAGATTTTGATCTCCGCTCAAAATCGCTGTTTATCTAAAAGAGATGTGTTGATCCATGGCAAAATGAGAGCCCCTGTTCCCTGGAACCCAATTCTCTTCCATTTCCCGCTTAACTCACCTGAATCTTTTAAACAGAATCTACGTGCTGGCTGTTGACATGTCTAAGCAGCTGACTTGTGAGTCATATCCTGTTTTTCCTGTTTGGCTATTTATACAGTAACCAGACAGGTTTCATTAGACACACACTATGACTTTTTTTTTCTGTGACTAACTGTTACATCATGCTGTGTTGACCCTGTTTGACTCCAGGCTATTCCTCGTTGTCAAATTGAACCAGTGAGCTCTAATTGTTGATCAGCTAATTCTCAAAGGCCCTTCAGTTGTCGCCCACTTATCATACTCCAGAGATTCTACATATGCTAGCTGGGCATTAATCCCAATCAAGCTTGCTAGAGTGGATGGGATTTGATAAAAGACAAACAAAAGGTTTCTGTAAGGCTTAGGCCCTCAGAAATAAGAAAAATAAATATTAGTGATGGGGGACAGGCTAACCTTTTTAGGAAGGAGCCAGACTAACCTCAAGGAAGGGGCCCTCTGTCTCAGTTTATCTAAGGAGACAGCATTTCCTGTAATTCCCAGGCTGTCTCCCGGTTAACTCTGATATCCTTGACAGAGTGTCCCTCCTTTGTCCACTGTGTGACACCAGAGGAAGTTAAACTAATTCACCCTAAAACCTCAGCAAGTCCCTTTATTGTATTACCCAGTCAAGAACCAAAAATGGTATTAAAGAAGGACACTTACCAAATAAAGAGAAAACTCCCAGAAGTGAGATTTGAATAAAAACATGAGCCTAAGAAAGGAAATTGTATTTTATAACAAAGCAAAAGATCCAAAATTAGTGATCCAAATACAAAATCAAGGTTTATGAATATATAAAGGCATAAAGCAGTTCAAAAGCTTTCTCTAAAATGAGAGGGGCAAAAGTCTTCCAGAGCCACCTGAGCTCTAAAAAGACAGCAAAAATAAGTGCTATTGGGAAGGGTGGGCACCCTCACTATCCTCTCCTTCTAAATATACTTCTTCCCCTAAAATTTCTCACCCTGGAAAAAAAATCCCAAACCTCTGTCTAACATCAATGTTCTAAGTTTTTATATAATAGTAGATAAGCATCATTAACAAATGAGGAGGGCTAAAATTCAAAGCAAAATACACAGCTAAGAAAAGTCTGAAAGCAGGAAGCAGTTGCTGTTACCTGACAAGCCATATTTTGACTTTTCTTTCACTTCCTTTGTCAATAGCTAAATAATTAGTCAAATAACATGGAGCTAAAATGCAGTTATAAAGTTTGTTAAAAAAAAGGGGGAAAAAAGAGTAGAGTTATTGTGGAATATTCTCGTTGTATTCTGGTTCCCCAGTTTTACTTTGAGAGCATGGCAAATGTCCAAGATGTAATGAAAAAGCTGTGCAGATTCATCAATATCATAATTTTTCATAATTTATGTACGAAAAAGGATTACGATAAAAAAAAGTCTATTAAATTCTGACTTTTTTCTCAGAATTCTGAGATTAAAATCAGAATTCTGAGAAAAAGAAAAAAGTCAGAATTGTGAGAGAAAAAAAATGAGAATTCGGAGAAAAAAGTCAGAATTCTACGACGGAGTATTAGGGCCACACATGAAGAGAAAAAATATTTTTGCCATGACGAGTTTAATGTCGACATGTTGACTTTAAAGTGGCCCTGTCGACATTAAACTCGCCATTTCGAGAATAAAGTTGATCGTGGCGACTTTAATCTCGACATTCCAAAGTTTGGAGAAAAGAGCAACCGCGCTCCACAGCTGCAGTCTCTGCGTTTTGATTAAGTGTGAAGGTAGTCTTTGCCGTGCTGCAACTGTATAATCATGGTTCTGGGCTAAAAGACCGAGGATTTCCTTATTGCTAAACCCGATTCTGAAGTACAATTTGACCAAATCATCTACACAAGGCATGTTGAATAGTCAGCCAACTGTCTGATTCTGGATTCGGTGCAGGTATCCTGTGCAGCGGTTGGCTCTCTCCAAACTGTTTTGAACTAATTTCAACTTTATTATCGAAATGTCGACTTTAAAGTCGACACGTCGAGAATAAAGTCGCCACGATATATGAACTTTATTCTCGAAATGTTGAGTTTAATGTCGACATGTCGAGTTTAATCTCGTCATGGCAAAAATATTTTTTCTCTTCAGGTGTGGCCCTAATACTCCGTCGTAGAATTCGGAGAAAAAAGTCAGAATTCTTACTTTTTTCTCAGAATTCTGAGATAAAAGTAACAATTCTGACTTTTCCCCACAATTCTGAGAAAAAAGTCAGAATTCTTACTTTTTTCCCAGAATTCTGAGAAAAAAGTCAGAATTCTGACCTTTTCCCCAGAAATGTGACTTTAATCTCAGAATTCAGAGAAAAAAGTCAGAATTCGGAGAAAAAAGTCAGAATTCGGAGAAAAAAGTCAGAATTCTGACATTTTTTCTCAGAATTCTGAGATAAAAGTAACAATTCTGACTTTTTTCCCCACAATTCTGAGAAAAAAGTCAGAATTCTTACTTTTTTCCCAGAATTCTGAGAAAAAAGTCAGAATTCTGACCTTTTCCCCAGAAATGTGACTTTAATCTCAGAATTCAGAGAAAAAAGTCAGAATTGTGAGAAAAAAAAGAGAATTCTGAGAAAAAAGTCAGAATTCTGAGAAAAAGAGTCAGAATTCGGAGAAAAAAGTCAGAATTCTGAGAAAGAAGTCAGAATTCTAACTTTTTTTCCAGAATTCTGAGGTTAAAATCAGAATTCTGACTTTTTTCCCAGAATTCTGAGAAAAAAGTCAGAATTCTGACCTTTTCCCCAGAATTGTGACTTTAATCTCAAAATTTGGAGAAAAAAGTCAGAATTCGGATAAAAAAGTCAGAATTCTGATAAAAAAGTCAGAATTCTGACATTTTTTCTCAGAATTCTGAGAAAAACGTCACAATTCTGACATTTTTTCTCAGAATTCTGGGAAAAAAGTCAGAATTGTGACTTTTATCTCAGAATTCTGAGAAAAAATGTCAGAATTCTGACTTTTTTCCCCAGAATTCTGAGAAAAAAGTCAGAATTCGGAGAAAAAAGTCAGAATTCTGAGAAAAAAGTCAGAATTGAGTAGACTTTCTTTTTTTTCTTGAGGGGCCCTAATCCTCTTCCATAATAAATTGGTCTTTCAATTTAACTTTTTTTCAGTTAAAATTTTTAATTTGTCAGTTTCAAATTTTTTGTTTTTCTGTTTCAAATCTTTGGTGAAAAATTTTTTTTTCGGTTATTTTAGCAATTTTACATTGCAAAAGTTGTTGCCTTATGAACAGAACAAATTTAGGGTGGCAGAACTGGTTGGGTTATTTTTCAAGTGGCCCAATTTTTTCTGTTATTAAAGCAACAACATTTGCAAAGTAAAGTTGGCAGGGCAAGAGGCTGCGTGGTTGGTTTGTTATGCTGCCCCCTACTGGCTAAACTAATCTGTTGCCAATTGCTGTTAATCTTATTAAAGGTGCTCTATGAGAAAGAGTTACACCCACAGATTATTAATGTCAATGTCAAAAAGACTAACAAGTTGGAAGAAAATGAACCCGAACAGAAACATCATGAAAAGAAAACAGCGTTGGAATGAAGAACAAAGCAGAAAAACAAGACTTGTCATATCCCAAAAAAAAGATGCCACACAGAGAAGCCAGATAATCAGCGTGAAACATGACGAAGAGAGTTGGCCAAAGAAACCATGGACATTTCTTTACCCAGAAATGTTTGAGGAAGAAGATCATGTGGCGTTTAGGTTGCTTGAATCTATGTCTTGGGGGTTGTTTCACTCTGCCCAACCAATTCCGGACAAAGTCGACTTCACCAACCCACAGTTCAGTGCAAAAACCTTTGTACTTGGAGAAAAATGTGAAAGCAGTATAAACTGGATAAAGGATGAGGATAGAGTAAAAGAAGTTCCTCAGAACTGCTATGTGATTGGTTTAGGAAGAGATGTCAGAAACATCATTCGTCACTACGCAAAAGATGGAGAGGATGGATACTCCTACTTGATGGTCAATGACTGGATATTTGAAGTTCATCCTCAAAGTCTATATGTGTACCCGGTTGGAAAAAGACTAACGACCACCGACAACGAGCTGGAAATTAGAAAACTTATTGTTGAACAGAACAAACAAGGGAGAGAAAGTTACACAAACATTCGAGCAAATATTCCAAAAGAGGAAAGAAAGAATTTTGGCTTCTTTGTTAGAAGTCTTTTTATTGGCCAGAAAGCAACAAAAAGCCCTTTCATTGTATTCTTCTTGACCTGGTATTTAATTGCTTCAGTTATATCTGAATCTGCAAGAAATTTTCGAACTTTCCCATTGATTCTGATGGCTTTGCATATGGACAGAAATTGCGTTAAGGGGAAACCAGATTTTTGGTTTGATGACCATTCCATGGCCAGAGGAGGTAGCTGGATCGAGAAAAACAAACGAGGATTTAGTGGCTTGGCAGCTCCTTTTGAAAATATGACCTCAACAAAGAAAAATCAACTCACTCAGCTTTTAGGAAAAGAACATGGGATGGTCAAATTCTGGCAGAGTACATGTGGCAAGGATGATGAAATTGAACAGATAGCCAGAATTGCAGAGGAGAATGGGATCTTTGTAGAAGAATCAGACCAACCAGAATTCATAGAGGACTGCAAAGAATTCAATTTGGGCCAAAGCAGTGGAAAAGGAAATGGAGGAATGTCTTCAACACCTGAGACATGAGTGATCAAATACAGAAAAACTATAACATTCCTTCTTCTTCAATAGGGAGCGAGAGTTCAGATGGGAACAGCTATTTTTTAAACTTTTTATTAGTGTAGAGATTGACTGGTTGTTCACTGTTTATTTTTCAAATATGTGTGCAAATTACAAGCCTAACCCCCCCCCAACTCCTTAAACGACCGACAGTTAGCAAACAACCTGAACAACTTCTACTGTCGTTTCGACAGACAAAAGGACAGTCCTGCAATCACCCCCCACGACACCACCCAAAAGATCACCTCCACCTCCTCCTCAGTGACAACTCTGTCCATACACGAGAGAGATGTTAACAAACTCTTGAGAAGACAGAACCCCCGGAAAGCTGCTGGACCAGACTCTGTCTCTCCATCCACCTTAAAGAAATCACCGATCCCCTCCTGGACCCCCTACAGTTTGCCTACAGAGCCAACAGGTCTGCAGACCACGCTGTCAACCTGGCCCTTCACTAATTCCTCCAGCACCTGGACACTGCAGGAACCTACGCCAGGATCCTGTTTGTGGATTTCAGCTCTGCCTTCAATACAATTATCCCAGCTCTGCTTCAGGAGAAGCTCTCCCATCTGAATGTACCTGACTCCACCTGCAGGTGGATTACAGACTTCCTGTCTGACAGGAAGCAGCACGTGAAGCTGGGAAAACATGACTCTGACTCACACCTCATCAGCACTGGTTCCCCCAAGGGCACCAACAGCTGCACCTCCAGTCATCAGTCTGTCAAGCTCCTGAAGTTTGCGGACGACACCACTCTCATCGGACTCATCTCTGACGGTGACGAGTCCCCCTACAGGTCGGAGGCTGACCATCTGGTGACCTGGTGCAGGGAGAACAACCTGGAGCTCAACACTGTAAAAACAGTGGATATGGTTGTGGACTTCAGGAAGAACTCAGCCCCAGCTACCCACATCACCCTCTGTGACTCCACCATCGACACTGTGGAGTCTTTCCGCTTCCTGGGAACTATCATCTCCCAGGACCTAAAGTGGGAGCTGAACATCAACTCCCTCACCAAGAAAGCACAGCAGAGGATGTACTTCATGCGGCAGCTGAAGAAATTCAACCTGCCAAGGACAATGATGGTGCAATTCTACTCCTCCATCATTAAGTCCATCCTCACCTCCTCCATCACCATCTGGTACGCTGGTGCAACCGCTAAGGACAAGAGCAGACTGCAGCGTGTCATCCGGTCTACAGAGAAGGTTATTGGCTGCAATCTTCCATCTCTCCAGGACCTGTACGCCTCCAGGACTCTGAGGCGTGCAGGGAAGATGGTGGCTGATCCCTCGCACCCCGGTCACAGACTATTTAAATCACTTCCCTCTGGCAGGAGGCTGCGGTCCATCAGGACCAAAACCTCATGCCACAAGAACAGTTTTTTCCCATCTGCTACCGGCCTTATGAACAAGGCCAAGAGCCACCCTTGAAACTGGACACTGTCTCTCTCCCCCATTCAGGACTTACAAGCTTCTGCGTTACATTAACGCACAGTTTACTGAGTGTATATAGCTTCTGTATATATATATATATATATATATATATATATATATATATATATATATATATATATATATATCCATTTTATTTTATTGTATTTTTATTTTTCATCTGCACCATCAACACAAAGTCAAATTTCTTGTAAGTGCAAACCTACTTGGCGATTAAACTTGATTCTGATTCTGTATTGGTGTGGTGGGAATTTCTGTGTTGTTTGGCCTTCATTTCAATAAACATTGATTGATTGATTCATTTATTAATTGATTGATTGATTGCTTCATTCATTCATTCATTATAATATACTGATATTTTATAGTAATATTATGGTATTCCATAATATAGAAGAGGATTAGGGCCCCTCAAAAAAAGTCTACTCAATTCTGACTTTTGTCTTTTCCCCCCCAAATTTTTACTTTAATCTCAGAATTCTGAGATTAATCTCACCCAGCAGAGGGTGATTAATCTCAGAATTCTGGGAAAAAAGTGAAAATTCTGAGATTAATCTCTGGGGAAAAAAGATGGTCAAAGACTGAATATTTGAAGTTCATCCACAAAGTCTGTATTTTCGAACAATTGGAAAGTTTGAACATTTCTTGAGATTAATCTCAAAATTCAGAGAAAAAAGTCAGAAATCTGAGTAAAAAGTCAGAATTCTGAGAAAAAAAGTCAGAATTCTGACATTTTTTTCAGAATTCTGAGAAAAAAGTCAGAATTCTTACTCTTTTCCCAGAATTCTGAGGTTTAAATCAGAATTCTGACTTTTTTCCCAGAATTCTGAGAAAAAAGTCAGAATTCTGACCTTTTCCCTAGAATTGTGACTTTAATCTCAGAATTCTGAGAAAAAAATCAGAATTTGGAGAAAAAAGTCAGAATTCTGAGAAAAAAGTCAGAATTTGGACAAAAAAGTCAGAATTCTGAGAAAAAAGTCAGAATTCTGACATTTTTTCAGAATCCTGAAATAAAAGTTAATAACAGAACAAATTTAGGGTGGCGGAACTGGTTGGGTTATTTTTCGAGTGGCCCAATTTTTTCTGTTATTAAAGCAACAACATTTGCAATGTAAAGTTGGCAGGGCAAGAGGCTGCTGGGTAGGTTTGTTTTGCTGCCCCCTACTGGAGAAAAAAGTCAGAATTCGGAGAAAAAAGTCAGAATTCTGACATTTTTTCAGAATTCTGAAATAAAAGTCACAATTCTGACTTTTTTCTCAGAATCCTGAGAAAAAAGTCAGAATTCTTACTTTTTTCCCAGAATTCTGAGGTTAAAATCAGAATTCTGACTTTTTTTCCCAGAATTCTGAGAAAAAAGTCAGAATTCTGACCTTTTCCCTAGAATTGTGACTTTAATCTCAGAATTCTGAGAAAAAAGTCAGAATTTGGAGAAAAAAGTCAGAATTCTGAGAAAAAAGTCAGAATTCTGAGAAAAAAGTCAGAATTCTGACATTTTTTCAGAATCCTGAAATAAAAGTTAATAACAGAACAATTTTAGGGTGGCAGAACTGGTTGGGTTATTTTTCGAGTGGCCCAATTTTTTCTGTTATTAAAGCAACAACATTTGCAATGTAAAGTTGGCAGGGCAAGAGGCTGCTGGGTAGGTTTGTTTTGCTGCCCTCTACTGGAGAAAAAAGTCAGAATTCGGAGAAAAAAGTCAGAATTCTGAAATTTTTTCAGAATTCTGAAATAAAAGTCAGAATTCTGACTTTTTTCTCAGAATCCTGAGACAAAAGTCAGAATTCTTACTTTTTTCCCAGAATTCTGAGGTTAAAATCAGAATTCTGACTTTTTTCCCAGAATTCTGAGAAAAAAGTCAGAATTCTGACCTTTTCCCTAGAATTGTGACTTTAATCTCAGAATTCTGAGAAAAAAGTCAGAATTTGGAGAAAAAAGTCAGAATTCTAAGAAAAAAGTCAGAATTTGGAGAAAAAAGGCAGAATTCTGAGAAAAAAGTCAGAATTTGGAGAAAAAAGTCAGAATTCTGAGAAAAAAAGTCAGAATTCTGACATTTTTTCTCAGAATTCTGGGAAAAAAGTCAGAATTGTGACTTTTATGTCAGAATTCTGAGAAAAAAAATCAGAATTTGGAGAAAAAAGTCAGAATTCTGAGAAAAAAGTCAGAATTTGGAGAAAAAAGTCAGAATTCTGAGAAAAAAGTCAGAATTCTGACATTTTTTCAGAATCCTGAAATAAAAGTTAATAACAGAACAAATTTAGGGTGGCAGAACTGGTTGGGTTATTTTTCGAGTGGCCCAATTTTTTCTGTTATTAAAGCAACAACATTTGCAATGTAAAGTTGGCAGGGCAAGAGGCTGCTGGGTAGGTTTGTTTTGCTGCCCCCTACTGGAGAAAAAAGTCAGAATTGAGTAGACTTTCTTTTTTTTCTTGAGGGGCCCTAATACTCTTCCATAATAAATTGGTCTTTCAATTTAACTTTTTTTTCAGTTAAAATTTTTAATTTTTCCGTGTCAAATTTTTTGTTTTTCTGTTTCAAACCTTTGGTGAAAAAAAATTTTCCGGGTATTTTAGCAATTTTACATTGCAAAAGTTGTTGCCTTAATAACAGAACAAATTTAGGGTGGCAGAACTGGTTGGGTTATTTTTCAAGTGGCCCAATTTTTTCTGTTATTAAAGCAACAACATTTGCAAAGTAAAGTTGGCAGGGCAAGAGGCTGCGTGGTTGGTTTGTTATGCTGCCCCTACTGGCTAAACTAATCTGTTGCCAATTGCTGTTAATCTTATTAAAGGTGCTCTATGAGAAAGAGTTACACCCACAGATTATTAATGTCAATGTCAAAAAGACTAACAAGTTGGAAGAAAATGAACCCGAACAGAAACATCATGAAAAGAAAACAGCGTTGGAATGAAGAACAAAGCAGAAAAACAAGACTTGTCATATCCCAAAAAAAAGATGCCACACAGAGAAGCCAGATAATCAGCGTGAAACATGACGAAGAGAGTTGGCCAAAGAAACCATGGACATTTCTTTACCCAGAAATGTTTGAGGAAGAAGATCATGTGGCGTTTAGGTTGCTTGAATCTATGTCTTGGGGGTTGTTTCACTCTGCCCAACCAATTCCGGACAAAGTCGACTTCACCAACCCACAGTTCAGTGCAAAAACCTTTGTACTTGGAGAAAAATGTGAAAGCAGTATAAACTGGATAAAGGATGAGGATAGAGTAAAAGAAGTTCTTCAGAACTGCTATGTGATTGGTTTAGGAAGAGATGTCAGAAACATCATTCGTCACTACGCAAAAGATGGAGAGGATGGATACTCCTACTTGATGGTCAATGACTGGATATTTGAAGTTCATCCTCAAAGTCTATATGTGTACCCGGTTGGAAAAAGACTAACGACCACCGACAACGAGCTGGAAATTAGAAAACTTATTGTTGAACAGAACAAACAAGGGAGAGAAAGTTACACAAACATTCGAGCAAATATTCCAAAAGAGGAAAGAAAGAATTTTGGCTTCTTTGTTAGAAGTCTTTTTATTGGCCAGAAAGCAACAAAAAGCCCTTTCATTGTATTCTTCTTGACCTGGTATTTAATTGCTTCAGTTATATCTGAATCTGCAAGAAATTTTCGAACTTTCCCATTGATTCTGATGGCTTTGCATATGGACAGAAATTGCGTTAAGGGGAAACCAGATTTTTGGTTTGATGACCATTCCATGGCCAGAGGAGGTAGCTGGATCGAGAAAAACAAACGAGGATTTAGTGGCTTGGCAGCTCCTTTTGAAAATATGACCTCAACAAAGAAAAATCAACTCACTCAGCTTTTAGGAAAAGAACACGGGATGGTCAAATTCTGGCAGAGTACATGTGGCAAGGATGATGAAATTGAACAGATAGCCAGAATTGCAGAGGAGAATGGGATCTTTGTAGAAGAATCAGACCAACCAGAATTCATAGAGGACTGCAAAGAATTCAAGTTGGGCCAAAGCAGTGGAAAAGGAAATGGAGGAATGTCTTCAACACCTGAGACATGAGTGATCAAATACAGAAAAACTATAACATTCCTTCTTCTTCAATAGGGAGCGAGAGTTCAGATGGGAACAGCTATTTTTTAACGTGTTATTAGTGTAGAGATTGACTAGTTGTTCACTGTTTATTTTTCAAATATGTGTGCTGTGTTGGTGTGGTGGTGATTTCTGTGTTGTTTGGCCTTCATTTCAATAAACATTTATTCATTCATTCATTTAATAATTGATTGATTGATTGATTGATTGATTGATTGATTGATTGATTGATTGATTGATTGATTGCTTCCTTCATTCATTATACTATACTGACATTCCCGACAGAACAGACAATCATTCATTCCCATTTCAATTACCTAAAACCAACAGTTTGGCAAACTTATTGTAAGAATCCAAAATGCAGGCACAAATGAGACCATTCCTGGATTCAAAATAGATGAGTAATTACACAAAGACAAAGAACACTAAAGGTTAAAGCAAAAGACTGACCTTACACACTTGCATGAAACAGGTATTGGATCTAATAAACAGCACAAAATAAAACAAACACACTAAACAACAGAGAAGACTTTGGATGTGGAGAAATGAGCTGTAATTGTGTGTCAACAGAACAGGATGTCTTTGTGGAAACTAGGGTTTTAATTGGTGAGAAGACTTGCAGCTGCTTGACTCAAAACTAGATAACAGAAGAAGCGGACATGTCTGCTCAGCTCCACTGAACATATTTATAATTTGATGCCTTTTTATATTTCTGTTATCTTAAAACTTTGACACCTTGCTAATACCGAAAGTTGGCTTTAGTAATACTTTTTCAGATTTTTCTTTTATTCGTTTTTTATTATTATTCCATCACAGCCGTCCTGCCATCAGTCCTTCAAACTGTTCAGAACGTCTGGCCTCTCTCTACTCTGGCCCCACATTCACAGGAACAGGCTTTCTGACTCAGACCATAGGATTGTCAACCTTGAGGAAGATCTACAGTGAGATTTATGAACAGCAGAAGAGAGACACCCCCACATCAGATGTTTTTAAATGCACCGTCCTTCATTTGTCGAGCTACCCTATTTCACCGTACAGAAGCAGTCTGGAACCTTACACCATGCCAGTCTGCTGGCATGGTGTAAGGTTCCTACTAGGCAGACCACAGTGGATACACTGAGACAATTCTAGCTGTAAGAACAGTTTCTGACTAAATCCTTATAACCTGTGTGTGATTTAACCTCAGTAAATGTTGCAGAGGATTGCTGGAGACCATTAGTGAACAAACAGGACCATGAAGACAAAGGGACACAGCAGACAGTTCATAGAGAACGTCGTGGAGAGGTTTACAGCAGAGCTGGGCTAAAACAACAACATCTGTCTGATCAAGGTTTGTTGTTCAACCCATCATTCCAAACTATAGAGAGTATAGCAAAACTGCAGAACTACCCATAGATTTCTGATATACCAGGCAAGGAGAACATTAATTAGTAAAGGAGCAACAAGGCATAGGATTACCCTGGAGGAGCTGCAGAGGTCCACAGCTCAATTGGGAGAATCTGTTGACAACTGTGTACAGACGTGTTTTTAAAAGTGTAAATTTACCCCAGACGCTGCACAGTACGCTCCACAGCTGCGTGTTTCTGCTCTGAAAAGAACTATCAACACATGGACAGAGCACCAAGTAGAAGGCGTGCCTTGGCCTTTCTTCCTCTAGTGGATGAATTGTTGCAAGAAGAAAGGCAGAGAGCTCATCAAAAATGGCTGCATCCCATCAATCAGCAGCATTAACAAGGTGACTTCTATCACCTTTTGACTGAACTGAGACTGACACAACGCGTCCGGTGTATTTCCTCCTTTAGTCAAGTTCTTAACAAACCTGGCTTTGATTTTAGAAAGTTAAAAATGCTGAACTGTTGAAAAATAATAGTGAGATAATAAGTCTGTAGTTTGCCAACAACCAGGAAGGGGGGTACAGCAAACATGTGGAAGAAAAGGCTCTGATCAAATGAAGTAAGGTGGACCGGGGCAGGGCTGACCGTCCAAAAGGACAACGACCGCAAAAATGGTGGAAGAATTAGGATGAAATTGCTTGGATCGAAGTATATTCATGCGTTAGAGCTGGCTTAGACCTAAATCTAATTGAAGATTTTTGGCAAGACTTGAAAACAGTATTTTCACAGACGCTCTCCATCCATTCAGGCTGAGCTGAAGCTACTTTGCTGTGAAGGATGAAGGAAAAGCTGTAATGGACATTTACCCCAAAAATTGGAGCCTAAATTGCAGCTGAAAATGATTGTATCAATTAATAAATCAAAGGGATGAATACATAAACACACTACACCTTTTTGTTTATGTTTAAAAAAATAAGTCAAAATATAATTTATCTCCCTCTTCCCAGTTATTCACTAGTCTGTGCCCTTTAATCCCTCGCATCCAGCTCGTCATGTTTGTCTCACATGTGGCATAAACAATAAAAGGCTCTAACCTGCTGGTTTTAAGCCCTCCTTTTGCCTCCTTTCACTTCAAACACTTTGATTCCAGAGGGACACGTCATGTAGTAACAACTGACCTCTCGTCAGTTAATGAATCGCTCCCTTCGGAACGTCCTGAGCACCGCCGCTTGCGATCCAGGGCATTGTAGGATTGAGATAAGACGTTGACATTCGCTGGCAAAGGAACTAACAACAGGAGCCTTAATTGGTTCAATTTATTAACCTGGAGGCTGAGGGTTTGGGGGCCGGGGGTCGAATTCAAACTGCAGGTGCAAAGTCGATCATGTGGGTGTTAGGGGAAAGACAAAAGACAGAATGGAATGATGTTTCTGAGGACTGGGATGATCCATGATGCTGCCGTACCTTCTGTCTACAGCAGGTAATATTTCTTATTGACCTTTTAGTTTAATAAGTCTAGATGCCACTTGGGATGCTGGGAGACAAAGCTCAAAGCCCATTCGTGTGAACTTATTGCAGTTTCTCGTCCATAATCTGCAGCTGGGGGTGTGTGGATGTAATGATTGGAGTCTCCTGTTTGAGTTGTAACCTGTAAACATTTGACAAGTTTGGATTAATATAGTATGTCAATAGACCTGGCATTAAAATGTAATCATTCAAGGCTGCCTGTTCTGTCATAACTAAGGACAGAAAGACTGTTAACTTAGTATAGCACAAAGTCCAGAAGGAGGAAAGTTTGCAACCCTCTCAATTTATTATTATTATTATTATTATTATTATTATTATTATTATTATTATTATTATTTAGCTGTGTTGAAGCAGAAATGCATCTAAGTTAGAGGCGCTGGAGTTCTACACCCTTGATTAGGAACTAACACAGTCAAGCATTATGTTTATCAGATTTTTTTCCTTGTTTTGTCTTGTAGGCACTAAACTCTGGTGCCCTTCACCTTTAGTGGCACCATTGTTAAATATATGCATGAATTGTCTCATGCTGAAAAGAATTGTGTCATCTAACAAAGCCCTTTTCCTCTCCGACTAACTGCTCAGTGTGTCGCAGCAACTTAATCAAAACTTTCTGGTCCACGTCGCGGTTCCAGGTCTTTTAAATTTTAAAAGAAAAACATTGCTTTGACTGCACATTTACACAGATTAATGAAAGTAGATATTTTTCCCAGTCAACTGGTGAGTGGGGAAGATCAACATACATCCGCCTTACTCAAATGGCACGTTCTCTTGTTCCCAATTTCAAAGAGTGTTTAAAGAGAAATGGACCTCTTAAGGGTGTATTACCACCACCCACAGGACTGGAGTGATCAGTGAACAGAAGATAAAAAAGAGCTATTTATTAGACTGGTTTCTCTGTACATAATAAAAAAAATAAGTAAAGTAACACATCTATTATGATTTCTGGTTAATTACAGTTGTCATGGTTCTCTACCAGATGCACAACTGGATTTTCAGAATAACAATCATATTTATACCCTGGGAAAACATCAAGTCATAGATACATAGTTCCCAAACTCTTTGATCAACTTAAAAAGTAAAGTATAAATCTTATTTTTAATCAATGGCTGACAATGAGTGTAGCACTGATAGTATAATAATAATAATAATAATAATAATAATAATAATAATAATAATAATAATAATACATTTCTTACTCTTCCTTTTCCTAAAAACTGAAGTAAAATGGTCAAACAAAATTTTACGGTGTAATTATTTTTAGTTGCAGTTGCTCCTTCAGTGGCTTTGTCCAGGAGGGCTAGTTAGCTAGTCAGGTAAGCCCTCAGCCTTACAGTAGCTCCATCTATGGGTCTACAAAGACACTACTGCCAGGTCGTTACAGCTCCCTCAATGGTTGTGTTTACTAAATGAAAATAGGTTAAACACAAAAAGACAGGGCCTAGTGTATAATCAGTAGAAAGGAGACATGAGGTTGTTGGTAGTGATAGCTCAATCTGTGGCCCCTTCCGAGAAGGAGACACACCTGAACAGAAACTCTGGGTCAGATGTAGCTTTGATCGGGAGAAAAGCAGCAAGACAAACATAAGTGCAGCCGTTGTTGCAAATAATGCATAGGTGGAGAGTTAGTAGAGCAAGGAAAGTGGTTAAGATGTCCTTTAACCCACGTCAACATAACTATTCATATAACTCAGTATAAACTGTATCGCTCTGACTTAAGCTTTTTTTGAAAGGACCGTTTTGAGCCTGGTCATTAAACTGCACAGTATGTTTTCCTCATAGATAAATGCACAATATTATTCTGCTGCAATAAGATATCGATCAATTTTAAGGTGAAGAAGGAAATAGCTGCAGCTGTTGAACAGCACTGGCAATAAAGGGCAGATCACAAGGTTTAGAAGAAAGATGGCAATAGGAAGGGAGCTAGGGGCAGACACTGAGGAATGACCTGTACCTGCTCAGGAAGCGACCCCTGCCTGACGTGAGAAGCCTGTTCAAGAGCAACAGGTCCCCCATGAGGTCGCCATGGGTCACTAAACGAACTGATGAGTTTGGAAATTCTACCCCCTTAAAAAAAAAAAACACTTTATTACAGGATTAATGTAACTTTTTGCCCTCTACGTGTTTTTGTGAAAGAACCAGCGCGGGCAATAATGAGCAGAAGTCTGGGCCCCAAAGTTAAGAGGCCACAGGCCTGAATTGCCTGGCACATATAGGGAGAAGGCGACTTTGCGGGTTGAGGGAGTGACATAGTGATGACGTATGGTTTGTGTGACTAGGAAGCAGCAGGATCTCCAAACGTCATTTTTGACAAAAAAAAGCAAGAACAAGGAAAGAACTGTATGAGCAGACTTACCACAGAGATGTCATACGTTGTGCTGTCGTCCATGTCGCACAACACCTCACTTTCGTTTGTTCGTACGGCTGAGCAGGATAATGCGTTATCCACTTGTGATTTATGACCGGTCAGAGAGAAGTCAGAGACGGCTTGTCTTTGCAGGTTTATGATGGAAATGTTTTGTGAAGGAGGCATCTGACTGCAGAATCCCAAATTGCAACAAATATTGCGCCCAAGTGGAAGATTACTGGACTGATAAGTTGGACACTGACTTACATATAAGTGTCAAATCAATCAAATTTATTGGAAATAACCTTATGGGGCAATCTTTTAGATTCCTTTCTGTAATCTTACTTCTAAGACCTATATGAATCTCTTAATTTATTGGTAAAATTACATATATATTTTTTGCCTTTAAACAAGTTCAACCAAACCCTATAGGTAGGATGTTGGGATTCAATGTATTACACAATTTGTGTTTTTCTTTTGTTTTACATTTCCATTTTTTAAAGTGGACATCAGCTGAAATTTACGTTACCTGCATCTATATTTAATATTTACACACGCAAAAAAAACAACAACATTCCTTTACATTTCGAGTTTGAATAGCTCAATAAAAGGGAAATACACTCTTGCACATTTGTGCAAAGGGACACGATTCAGCAGCCCACAAATCACTAAAGTATGACAGCCTTTATTCACCTCTCTGCTTACTTCACACTGCAAACTGCTGCTTGAATTACTGCATGATATGAAAATTCTGCTGCTTCTGCTCTTCCCCCGGCCGATCCCGGCGCCAAATGGTCAGATATGCTTTTATGTGCTGGAGCAAGGATATTGCAGCACATACATCAGCTTGTGCTGAGAACACATAAAAATGACCACTGTGAAAGACATCTTGCTGCGTCGTTTATCTTCTGTGCAATTAGTGAGGAGGAGCGAATGTGTTGGCTTAGCTGCAAAAAGGCCTTGTGTTGACATGACGACACTGCAGCGAAAAGTGAGCATTTGTGAAGGACCAATGTATACCTCTCTGCGTGCGCGTGCATTTGTGTTTTTAACGAAATGCATGTTACTTTCAATCGTATCAAGTCCAGATAAAATTCACCCCGACGTAAAGTTTCACACGGCGAAGCCTCACAGGGAGTTTGCAGTGACCATAAATAATTTATAACCCAGAAGCTTGTTGCGGCCTCTCTCTCCTGCCTTTGTGGACTGATTTCAGTTCTTCTGGTGGCAGAGCTTTCAAAAAGCCAGCAGCCTCGACCTTATCTCCCCCCTCTCTGAATTAATGGCACTTGTATTGCAGGGGGGGGGGGGGGGGGGGGGTGGAGAAAAATGATGGAAGGCAGGGAGGCAAGGTTAGTGCTTGCCATGGTGGAAGCAATTGCTGCTGCACAGATGGATGAAGAGGTCCATTCAGTGTCAGGTAGTCATGGTAACCTATCAGACGAGCAGCGTCACCGTCAGGCGAGCGTTCCCAGCTACAAACACCACTGGTTTAACCAATTTCACCTTAGTTTTTACCTAATGGTCGTAGATGAATAGATAACTTTTTTTTTAGAATAAAAAAAAAACTGTGGGAGATGCAACAAAAAGTTGCTTAAAAAAACAGATGGTCATCCTATAGGAGGGAAATAAGAAGCTAAGGGGGGTGAAAGACAGGAGAAAATGACTGTAGGTCCTCTGAAACAGCAGCAGGTGCGTGTCTGATAATGACCAGGTGGAGATGGCTCGGCTCTGTTTCCTTCCATCACTCTAGTGAGTCCTCGAGGGTGAAAAAGGCGGCAGTAGAGGAACGAGAGGTGGAAGGAAGATGAGAGGATCCAAGAGTCTGGGAAAGTGTTAGAGACGGGGCTTGGTCTCCATCTCTGCTGCACCGTCCAACTTTTCCTCCACCTGGCTCTTCAGATCGCCAGATCGCTGATTGGACAGCTGGGAAACAAACAAGAAGCCCAACATGCAACAAAGTGCTGCTCTCAACCAATTTCCAGCAGAATTAGAAACAGTTTTCCGGCATGACACGAGGCCCTCATTTACACTACATATTCTTTGTATATATTATTTGCATTCAGCTCCTCTGATGCCTCTTAATAAAGTAATTTCCCACCCCAGCTTTCCTCAGGAGTCACCTGATAGGTGGAAAACGATTCCACCTGGGCTTGATTGAATCCCAGCATGGGTACTGTTGTTCTGTGAAGGTCTTTCAGAGATCATTTGTGAACACACAGCATCAGGGAGAAACAGGAACACACTGCAGAAAGGGAAGGGACAAAGCTGAGGAGAAGTTAAACGCAGAGTGATGTTCTTAAACAATATCCAAAGGTTTGAACATTTCACAATCATCCAACAATCGAAAGAGAAAAGATGTTTCAGTCCACCTAAACAGAATTTACAAAGAGAGCATTAAACGGAGAGACATTCGGTCTTTATGGAACAGTGACAATAAGAAAGCCATTGTTAAAGGAAAACCTATTCCCATTCAAGGTTCGCCGCAAGCTTTATGGGAAACACAGCAAAAGTTGTATGTAGAAGAAGGTAGTCTAGCCAGATGAGACATTTTGGAGTACGTGCATAATCCGCTGCATGGTGGAACAGTAACACTGAGCACTGACCCGAACACGGCATCACCACCATGAAACAGGGCAGTGTTATGCTGCGGGCCTTGTTCTATTCAGCAGGGAAAGAGGAGCTGAGAAGGAAGATTGAGCTTAATGCTGGACATTCATGGAGGAAACTGCTGGAAGCTGCTAAAGACTCAAAACTGGGGTTGAGGTCGGTGTTCCTGTAGGACGATGGCAGCGCCAAAGATGGGTCGAAGTCCAGCCAGATATTGTTCTTTTTAAAGCTTTGAAAAGTAAAATATCGTATGTTTTCCCTTCACAATCATGCACCACTTTGTGTTGGTTTGTTACACACCACTCCAATAAAAACGCGGAAGTTTGCATTTGCAACGTAACAAGACGTGAAGTTCAACGGGTCTGAAAACATTCCAGAAAGACTGCAAATGTGTCATTACGGCCCAGTGACACAGAGTGCATCAAGCGTTGTGTAACTTTATTGCTTTATACACCTGTGTTACACAAGTCTCAGTGTCTCTCCACCTCTTAAAGGTAAAAGGGCATTTTAGAAATCTTCCTCTGCCCGTTCCATCTTATTACATTGACCTTTTCTGCCTGACTAACCCTCAGCGAGGCTCCATTTCAAACAGTGCACTTATTTAGAGGCAAAACAAAGCTAGTAAAACCCTGTGTAGAGAGACAACAATATGCCTTGAGACGTTACCCCCTTTATCATATGAACCACGTTCAGAGCGCTGCTTTTGAAGCAGCAGACCAACTTTTTCTCCAATTAGAATCTGCTTAGGTGGGGAGTGGTGGCCTAGTGGTTAGAGCACAGGGCTTCGGTCCCAGAGGTTCTGAGTTCAACTCCCACAAGCTGCCATTCTGGGTCCCTGAGCAAGACCCTTAACCCCCAATTGCTCCCCAGGCGCCACACAGTGGCAGCCCACTGCTCCCCAAGGGGATGGGTTAAGATGCAGAAGTGAATTTCTCCATTGTGAGATCAATAAAGTTCAATTATTATTATTATTATTAGGGCTTCGTGAAGTGAAAATCTCCATGTAAATTACATCCAGTTTAAACATGTCTGTGTAGAAGCAGAGGTGATGATGGGAGACCACGGAAGTTCAGCTTTGCTATCATAGATCACGCGCTGTTTCAGTTTGTGAAATTCTGCTAATGATGAAATCTGTTCCGATGTGCGTCGGCATGTGAAATTAGTTTCTTTTGGATCTGTGAGTGTCTTCAATTATCAACTTAACATGATGTGATCTGCTGTCATATTGTGAACACTAAATGAGGGAAGGCTCTTTGTTATCAGAATGGACGTTCTCCGGAGTTGCATGTTGCCATTGAACATTTTCTACTGTGCTACTTAGATACTATCCCCACATTAATTAGCTGTACCAGACTCGCCATGTTAAGCTGTAACCGTGGGATTTCGCGGTGAGCCCCAGAGCTCGATGCTCCCAAGATAGCACCCCAAGGAGAACATGTATTGCCTCCATTATTCATGGTTCATTTAACGACATCATCATGTCAGTTACAGTAAGATAAATAAATAAATAAATGTCACATTGTTGTAAAATTACTACTGAAAAATCTGCCAAAAAAATCCAACCAATTGATAAACCGGGGATATTTAATCGTTACCACATGACAACGTGCCTCAATATTTTCCTACAGCTTTAGTTTTTTTTAAACTTTCAAAGGGTTTTGCCTATTTTAAATGAAGTGATCCATCTGCCTTTTCACATACTAACCTGCATTTGGCACAAAAAATAATGGAAAAAAAAAATACTAATTCAGGTGTACTTTTTTAAAACCATGTCCATCATGATGAATGTTCATCATATAAAAGGCTCTAAAAAAGATCTTCAACCAAATCCTAGCCAAATCCTGCCATGTTGAATGTGACTGAGGAGTTCTTCCATGTGATTATTTCCCATGCTCCATTTGTAAGGTGGTACTGTTGAAGGCCCGTGTGATCTCTGCATGAACAGACAGAAATAGTTGGCTCACCCAGGGTAGCAAGACAAGAATGGCATCCTCCTTTTATTTCTTGGTTTCAGAGTTCTTGCAGAGAACGCTCACATCTGGGTGGAACTTCGTTCTTGTGTGGTACCTGACTGCTATTATAGGGTAGGCAATGCATTCAGAAAGCAGTTGCTATAATACACTGCAGTAGGAGGGCCCTATGAGGGCTTCCCTGGAGTTTTGTAGTTGAGTTTATTATGACGTATAAAACGTTCCGGCCAGAACCAGCTTTGTTCTTGTTCATGCTCCCTGGAGTAAAACCACAAATTTCTCTGTTTTAGCAGATCATGTACAAATCTTCAGTTTCTGTGTCCATCTCAGTTCTTTTTTTTAATGGTTCTCTGCTGTGTCTGGGACATTGCCTTTGTGTTTCAGAGACATCTAATACAGCTATAAAAATATACTGTAGGTTTGAAATGTGGGGCTGTTCCTTAAAGATTTTTTCTAATCAATAAAAACACGCTTCCGCCTAAGCTTTATGTATTTCTGCAACTTTCATGAAAACATGAATGCAGGGATATTTTTCTATCACGCCCACTTCATTTATCTTTTAATTCACGCCCTGATGTTTACACAGAGGATTATATCTGTGGCGTTAGTTAGTGTAAAATATGTACCAAGTAAATCTGGCTTCCAAACACTTCACTGTTTAAACCCTCATTGTTAGAATGATTTATGTATTGCAGCTTGAAGACGAAAGAGATTCGACTGTGAAACATGTGAGCATGAGCTTTGTATATTACAAGAAACCAGCCGAACTCATTTATATTCTTATCAAACCGTCATTATTCAAATATCTTTGTTGTTTTTTTATTTTTTATTTCTCTCTCTACAGATGTAGCTGGCAGCCGACGGTTCTGTTGGCTTGATAGAGCGCTCCGCTGAGGCTCCTCCACACTTCTCCTACTTACTAAATGTGTTTGAGTTGCATTTGGAGTTAAGAGAAAAAAAAAAGCTGCAAAATTCCTCGGTGCTGTACTAAATCTCAAAAGATGTGCAATAAATGAACTGTTTGCTAATTAAAAAAGAACTAAATGACTGTGTAGATTGTTTTCTTTTTAACAAAACCATATTCTGCCTTTTTGCCAATTTGCGTACACAGACATCTCGTCTCCTCCCATTCCTATTATCTACCCATGAACAAACCTTAACCATTGTCCCTCTGTTTAATTTTCTTGGTAGTTATGTATTTTGATGAATCCTATAGATAAAACCAATTAACTTAAAAACTTGAGTCCTCCTTTTGAATAGATGTATTTTTTAATTATTCATCATTAAAGCCTTTTTTCCATCGACTGTGCTTCTGATCTCACAGGAACTAGTTGCCTCTTATGAAATATGACAGAGTTTATACCCCAGATCAAACCAAAACAACTTTGAGTGACCTCATTGGAGTCACGTAGCCTTGTCCTTGCAGAGGACTCTGAACAGATGAGCAGAAACGACTTTAAATAATCAGTTAACAAAGCAGCGATGAAACGCCCTCCTGGAAGAGAAAAACTGATGCATGCTCAGCACAAAACAACCCACAGAAGATCGCTTCTCTTCAAATCTAAAAATGTACCGTAAAGGTAAACGTGGCCAGTAGTCCTAGCTAGAAGCAAGTTAAATTTGAACAAATGTGCAAATGAGAAAAAAAAAAGATGCTACTCCACTGATTCCAGCCAAATGGCCGTCTCGTGTTTCAAGAGGAAGACGATGACCTTAGTCCTTCAGATATAGTCTACGTTTAAACACCGCGGTGGGTAGAGTGGCCAGAATATATACCCAAATAAGAGTAGCACTACTTCAACATATTTTTACTTAAGTCAAATTAAAAAGTACCTAACGAAGAAATCACTCAAGTAAGAGAAAAAAGTATTTGGTAAGAAGGCTACTCAAGTACTGACTAAATATTTATAACAACTGATTTAATATTTAAAAATGATGTAATTTTTTAAGGTATAAAATGCATGAAAATAGAGCACAAGATTAGTTTGTACGCGGATGATGTATTACTTTATCTCCAGCATTCAAATAATTCTCTTTTACAAGTAATTAGAATACTAGAATCTTTCTCCAAAGTATCAGATTACTCGTTAAACTGGTCTAAATCTACGGTACTGTCAATTAATTGCTCTCTCGAAAACTCCCTAAATTTACAAATGCAATCAGGAAATATTAAATATTTAGGTATTACTGTGTCGAATAAATTAACAGATTTACTTAAACTTAACCATGCCCCACTTTTAAACAGGATAGAAGAGGACCTTGAAAGATAGAAATCGCTTCCAATCACACTTATGGGTAGGGTAGCTTCAATAAAAATGATGGTCCTACCTAGAATTAATTATTTATTTTCAATGGTCCCCAATAAACCATCATCTGACTGGTTTAAATCTCTAGACTCTGCCATTTCTAGATTTCTTTGGAAAGATAAACCCCCACGTATTAGCTTAAAGACAATACAGAAGACTAAAGACAGGGGAGGATTAGATCTGCCTAACTTCCATAACTATTACTTAGCAAATAGGCTACAATACATCTCTAAATGGATAAAAAATAGTCTTTTAGATGAGCCTTGGTTAGATATAGAACAGGAAATGTGCAATAATATCATGATTTCAGATCTGCCGTTTATAAGCTCAAATATAAAACGGCATACATGCTTCAAATATATCAACATTAGTTCTACTCTGACAGCATGGTGGGAGTTCCTCAAAATGACAAAGTCATCCCTTATCCCATGCAGTCGTACACCAATCTGGAATAACCCTGATATCCTACAAAATAATAAAATGATAAATTTTACATACTGGAAGAATAAAGGTATTAAATATCTGGAACATCTACTTGACGGAACCGAGTTCATCAATTTTGCTAAACTAAATATGCAATATGGCATTAGTAAAAATAAATTCTTGGAATATGAACAACTTAAATCTATAATTAAAAATAAATATAAGCATATTAATGGTGGTTTACAAGTCCCAACTAATATAATAGAGTTCTTAGATTTAACCCCCCCCCAAACTACTGTCTAAATCATACAGGACACTGACTAAAATAGATGATTCGATATCTCTTCCTATAATGAAGTGGGAAAAAGATTTATCTGGCACCTTTGAACAAAATTTCTGGGCTCAGACATGTCTAAGAACTTTCAAATTGACTAGAAACACCAACTTACAACTAATACAATACAAAATCCTTCACAGAGTACATTACACAGGACAAAGATTATTCAAGATGGGTCTGGCACAATCTAATATCTGCCCACACTGCATAGGCAATCATCCTGATAATTATTTTCATGCGTTATGGTTATGCACACCAGTCCAGAGGTTCTGGACACAGATATGTAAGGACTTATCAAGGTGCTTGAGCTGTAAGATTACACCATCCCCATCAGTTTGCCTGCTCGGTAATTTTGAGGAAAGTCCTCTGAAAAAAGAAATAGTTTACATGGTTTTTACTGCTTTATGCATCGCAAAGAAAACTATCCTCATGAATTGGAAAAGTAAACAAAATCTCAGTATCAATCAGTATAGAGACCTTTTGTTGGATCATATTAATCTAGAGACAGCATCTGCTTCCACATCTGATTGGTCTTTTTGGGCTCCTCTGATCAACACCATCACTTAGTGGAATAGGGGGCGGTGGGTTGCTTCCTGCAGGGCGCAGTGGCTGGATGGAGGGGTTCCTGGGGCCCTGGGGGCACTTGGAGTAGGGCGCCTGGTGGATCCGGCTCCGGGGTCTGTTGCCCCCATCTGGGAGGAGTTTGGGAGGCCTACGGGTGGCCTACAGCGGCCGCTTGCGGCGCTCTTTGGGAGCTGCGTGTTGACGGACGTGGGTTACTGACCTGGTAGCTGTGCTGCCGCTGGGTGGGGCCGGGGTGGGTCTGGGGGTCTGGGGTCCCTGGGGCGCGCCGCCCTCGGGCGCGGGCCCCGGCGGGGCCTCGGGGGTTCCGGTTCCGGGGGGTGTGCCGCTTTTGGTGTGGGCCGGCGCGCGCCCGGGTGTCCGCCCCTGCACGGGGCCTCTGGTGCGCTGGGGGGCCTCGGGGCCCGTTGAGCTGGTAGGGGGGCATGGTCATTAACACCTCTGGGCAGATGCTCTTCTCCTTTATTGGAAAGGCACTCTGCCAGTGGGGGGAGGGGGAAAGGAGGGGGGAGTAGGGATCTACCCAGCCTGGATGTCTACTGTCGAATGTATGGTGAGTTGTTTGAACGTTAATGTTGGGGAGGGATTAAATCCACGGGTGGGGGGGGGGGAGGGTTGGGGGGGGTTGACGTTCTGGTGGGCTTGTGTCCGGCCCCCTGTCCCGGTCCTGGTCCGTGTCGTCTTCCGGTGCGGGTTTCACCTGGGGGGTGGGGTTGGGGTGGCTCGTGCGGGCCGGCTGGCCAGGGTCCCCCCCTCTTATTATTATTATTATTATTATTATTATTATTATTATTTATTTATTTATTTATTTATTTATTTATTAATTTTATTTATTTAGTTTAAGTAGGCTTGGTGGGTGGGCTGGGGGGGGCTTAGGTGTTGGTCCTGGTGGGTGGTTGGCTGGCGGGCCCTGCGGCCTCTCCCTGGCCCCCGGGCTACGGTGGTGCCGCTGGCGAGGCCCCCTTCTCTAGGTGGGGCTTTCGGGGAGCGGGGGTGCCTATTGGAGTCAGTAGGGGAGCTGGCTCCCTGGGTTGGCTTCCCAGTCATTTGCTCCCCATCCCCGGACTCCTCCCTCTGCCTGCTCCATCACGCCGCCACACATGTAGGTCATGAGGGAGGGGGCGTTACTGGAGGTTGCCACTTTCTGGTGACGCCCCTCTCCCCAATTTTATTTTGCATCTTAGACACTTTCACTTCAAACATTTTTCACATCACACACTCATATAGGCCATGGTAGGGGGGGGGGGGGGGGGGGGGAAGACGTCTGGGAGGGGGCTTATGTTGTGTGGGCCTCACCTCGGACGGCTCCCTTCACCTCCTCTCCCACTTAGACATTGAGGGTTCTGGGCAGTCACACGGAGGGGGTGCGCTGGCAACAGCTTCCTTCCGAAAGGGGGGTGGGCTGTGCCGTGCATCCCCTTCGGCGCTCCCAGTTTTTAAACGCACTTGAGAACAACATGCAACAACACAACATTTGAGCAGGCGTAGGGAGGGTCGGGGTCTTCTGCACACCCCCGTTCTCCGATGGAGGCAAGGAGTCTGGGGCCTGGAGGAGGTGCGGGCCACTGTGTCCGGGGTCTTGGCGGGGGGCTGCGGTGTGCAGTCAGCGGCTTGCCAGGTCTGGGGCTGATGCCTCCGCTCCCCCCAGGGGACGGGGGGCAGGGATGGCAAGGGCAAGGTGGGGGGAGGGAGTGGGTTTATTAGGTATTTAGGGGGAGGGGGGGGGCTCTGGCCGGGTGGCTCGTGCGGGTCGTGTTGGCCCGCCCTCTTGGGGGGGCCCGGTCCGGGGGGCGTCTGGTCGGGGGCCGGGGCCGGGGGTCGGGCACAAGCAGTCGTATAGTCGATTTGGGGTGACCCTCCCCCCTTTGGTCAGTGTTGGATGTGAGTATTATGTGGGAATGTGTGTACAGCGTCTTTTTTTTTTTTTTTTTTTTTTTTTTTTTTTTTTTTTTTTTTTTGTGTGTGTGGCGAGTGGGGCACAAGGGAGGGATGGGGTGAATGAGTTTTTTTTTTTTTTTTTTTTTTTTTTTTTTTTTTTTTTTTTTTTTTTTTTTTTTTTTTTCCAGGTATGGGTGTGGTCCGCTCCCTCTCCCAAGAACATCTCAAGTCTCCGATAGGTGCGGAGCCCATCCCCCCACGTCCTGCCCTCCTCCACTTCGTTGGCGGGCGCCTTGGCCCCCTGGCGCGTTAGTTGGCTTCGGGTTTGGGGCGGGTTCCCGGGCGTGCGCCGGCCCGCTCCTGGCGGCCTCTTCGCGGGGCCTGGCCCCCCGGGGGGCGGCCGGGGCCCTCGTCGCGGGGGCGGGGCGCCCCTGGGGCCTCTGGCCCTCAGGGCCCATGGCCGGGACCACTTCAGCGGGGCTGGCTGCCGGCGGAGCCCACGGGCTCGTCTCCGCGGCTCTTGAGGGCGTCGGCATTGCGGTGGCTGGGGGATTTCCTCGGGGTCGTCTCTGCTCCTTCCTTGGGGGGGGGGTTGCAGATATCCTGTGTCGGCCCCTCCTGGGCGACCTGCTTCAGGGACCCCTTTGGGAGTCCGGGGCTACGGGTCCCCTGACGCCTGCCTCTGTGCTCGGGGAAGGTGGCTCTTTGGTTCTCCACAATCACTATCAAGCTATTTCTGGATAATCTTCACCTAAACTAGTGCACTTTCACATCTCCCACTGGTGCTGGGTCCCAGGTATTAAGTGTTCACTTATATACAGTAATCTTATAATTTATTTATTTATTTATTTATTTATGTTGTGTCACTTTCTTTTTTCAAATATCACATTACACATGTCAGCTTACATAATAATATATATGATTTAGCAATGGCATCTAGGTGTTATTCGAGTGTATCTGTTGCTTTATGTCTATTGGTTGTGCTGTTCTTTTTGTGTCTCTTTCCAGGTGATGGAGCAGACAGAGGACATTTTATCATTCTCTTCCTTTTATCTCCTCTTTCTTTCACCTCTACTCTTTTTCTTTTCTTTCACTTTTTGTTCTTCCTTTACTCTCCCATTGTCATGTCCATATAATTTGAAATTCTCCTTGCAGGAATAAAATAAAAAAAAAAAAAAAAAAAAAAAAAAAAAAAAAAAAAAAAAAAAAAAAAAAAAAAAAAAAAAACGTGGGGTGGCAAATAGTTTTGCATGGCACTGTAAACATGTTTGGGCATTCATTCTAACAGAGCTCTGAAAAACTGTTGATCCAAAGTTCTAAACTTCAGCTCCAGCTGATGAAGCAGAGGAGTCTGAGCTGGTGTCAACAGGAAGTAGTTCCCTTTTCTTGGTGCTGAGAGATCTTCCTGATGCTTTGGACCCAACGGTACCAGTCATGTGGACCATGGAGCTGCTGTTTATTAACACAGAAGCATCATCAGCTTTGGGACTGAGTTTAATCTCATGTTAGAAAAACTGTGATATTACTGAGTTCTGATCATTTTAATGAGCAGAGAGAGAAACTGTGGCTAAAATCAATGATTGTGGAGGAACCGGGTCTCCTGGCTGAATGTTGCAGCTTATTTTAAACCCAGAAGTCCTTCCAGGAGTCCGGGATGCTGGATCATAGCTACTAGAACCTGCTGTGGTTCTGGATGTTTGGACCTTTAACAAAGGCTGACAGAAGTCCATCTACCATCTGTGGTAAACCCTGATTTAGTCTGTTTTCATCCTCATCTGCAGCTAGTTTCTAGTCTGAACATCAGAGACGATTCCAGGTCCAATCATCTGGTTCCTCTTTATCTCTGTGGGAGTTTGGGATTAAAAGCTGCTGACGCCTAAGAACCGAGTTCAGTAAAATAAACCATTTCTGGTCTTCCTGTCTGACCCACTCTGGTCATTGAGTTGGGCAGTGGTGGCCTAGTGGTTAGAATATTGCACTTGGGTCCCAGAGGTTCTGAGTTCAACTGCCTCTGGGTCCCTGAGCAAGACCCTTAACCCCAGATTGTTCCCTGGGCACTGCACAGTGGCTCCCTGCTCCCCAAGGGGATGGGTTCAAACAAGCAGAAGTGAATTTCTCCATTGTGAGATCAATAAAGTTAAATTATTATTGTGACCTTTGACCTTTTCTGATCCTGCTTCAGGTGTCTCACTTTTTGCCTCCATTGTTTCATCCTCATGTTGTTTTTCTCCTGCAAAAAAAAAAAAAAAAAAAAAAAAAAAAAAAAAAAAAAAAAAAAAAAAAAAAAAAAAAAAAAAAAAAAAAATGATGTAATTTGCCAGGTAAAAACATTAAATTATGTACAAATTCTAACCACTTTTCTAAACAATGTTTTTCAACATAAATCCATACAAAAACAATATCTGTTTACTGTATGGAGACTTGACCTGTAAATGGCTGTAAATGAGGTCAGCAGATAGATAATACCATTAAAACAGCAAAGCTTGAGTACAAACAAGAAGTCTCACCTTAATATAACCTGTAAATTTGTCCATCTAGTGTATTTTTGGTTAAAACAAGTTTTTTTTATATTCAGTGAAGTTGCTCACAGTGAAGTAAGTGTAGCGGTACGCCTTTATAATATTTACACAAGTAAAAGTAATAAGTACAACGAGGCAAAACTAGTCCTAGATGTAAATTATGTTCAAAAAGTTACTCAAGTAAATGTAACTGATTATTACCCACCTGTTTAAACATCAGCATGTTAACACCTTATGGTGTTAACATGTTAACACCTTATGGTGTATGGGATCAAATTTAGGTTGTTTTAGCTAATTATTCTGTCTTATAAATAACAGGTCAAACTAGACAACTGAGTGTGCTCCTCTTGAAGGTAGGAAAACCAGTGGGACATGCTAATTGTTGCAGTGCTAACAGGCCTAATACAAGCAATGACATTTATTTTAAATCTCCAATGAATGAATTCATACACTAAGTGAACATCCTTATAAACATAAATAGTGTTGTACTGTGTCTGCACCTTTTCTTTTATGTGATTCAAACAATCAGATGCACTCTTACCATATTTCATACACCTGTTGGCCTTATTGGACTTTGAAACAACTTTTCAAGTTGGAATCCAGACCTCGCCAGATGCTCTATTTGATTTCCCGACTTGAAACTCCTGGTCCAAATAAAATGTAACACTGGTTTATCGAAAAACAAATATGCAGCATTTGTACATATTGGTTGTATTGTCAGTTTAAGGATGAATTAGGTGTAAGAAAAAAAAAAACAACCTTTCAAAACTTTGGAAGACATACACTTTCTGAAGAAACAACTGATTTCCTCAGCTTCATTTGAATACTTAAACAAAGCACATATTTTTTGCTGCATTGTGTCATGAAGGGACTTAACCGGAAAGCATCCTTTGTACATTTAGTGTCATTTTAGTTGTCAAACCTGAACACACATGTTATGAAAAAGCAGAAAAACAGAATTGCTCAAAATAGTTTTGAGTTTTAATTTTCTTTCCATTATGTTTAACAATTCATATCTCTATTTATTTATTTTTTTAAATCAAAACTATAAAGACCCATATAGAGCTGCATGCAGCACATGCAAATTATGCTGCAGATTCCCATCTGACCTTTTGACTGGCTGCTTCATGTGCTTGTTGGCAAAATATTCTCCCACAGCAGACTAGTCTTTGCTGTCATGACAGAAGTTGATGCTATATTCTCCAGAGGCTATACTGTATTTGTAATATTAGGTCAGCTAGCCTCCTGTGTCAGGGTCCGAATTACATGCAGAACAACGTAATAGTGATAGGCTGGATCCATGTTAAATTTAGCATTACTGCACTGTAGAATACAGATCAGTTGAAATATAGAGCTTGAGGCTGTTGGCCATTTAACACTTATTGGTTACATTTCTTTTAAAAAAGGTACATTTTCACTTATCAGTTATAACAGCCATGTTTGTGTGAGCCATTGATACATTTCTTACCCAACTATTTGCATGCTTTCCAGACAACTCCATATAGTTCTCCATATCAATGTACAAATTGTTTATCAGCTTAAGCACCCATAATTTGGACTAAATGTTCTTTTTGGCCCCTTCCCTGGACTGCCACCATATCGTGATGGAGGGATTTGAGTGTCCCAATGACCCTAGGAGCTATGCTGTCAGGGGCTTTATGCCCCTAGTAGGGTCACCCAAGGCAGACAGGTCCTAGGTGAGGGACCAGACAAAGAGCAGCCTGAAGACCCCTTATGATGAGTTCAACAAATGGACTTAAGAGTTCCCTCGCCCGGACGCGGATCACCGGGCATGCTGGCGAGCGGCTGGTGGCCGGGCTTTTACCCATGGGTCCCCCTTCCAATAGGCTCACCACCTGTTGGAGGGGCCAAAAGGGTTGGGTGCGTTGTGTAATGGGTGGCAATCGAGGGCGGGGACCTTGGCGTTGAGGTGTTCCGGGCACGTTCCACCGGGAGGAGACCCAGGGGAAGACCCAGGACACGCTGGAGAGACTATGTCTCCCAGCTGGCCTGGGAACGCCTTGGGATTCCCCCGGAGGAGCTGGTCCAAGTGGCTGGGGAGAGAGACGTCTGGGCCTCCCTACTGAAGCTGCTACCCCCACGACCCGACCCCGGATAAGAGGAAGAAGATGGATGGATGGATGGATGGATGGATGGATGGATGGATGGATGGATGCATGGATGGATGGATGCATGGATGGATGGATGTTCTTTTTGGCATCTAGCTTTACTGGCCATCAATTAAGTTACTTTTTCTTTTAAATAATACTGATTTATCTATCTTATTTATCTGTTAAGTATTTAAATTCTTGTTTTCTCCTTTATTTCTACATATGTTACGTTGGTTGTTTTTTTAAAGATGTCCCTGGTGTATTTATGTGATGTTGATGCAAACACCCTGACCCTACATATGGTTTGTGGTTAACACCTAGCATAGCAAGGTCCTAATTTATTCTTCCTAAACTGTCAGAAAGCTAAGAGGCAGAGTCCAACTCGTATTGGGATAAATGAGGTAAGAGAGAAGCCAGAGTTTAAAGGTCCCTTTTTATGTCTAAGACCTTCATTTATTGATTCCTGAAGATTATTACAGTAAACCTTTATTAAAAATGTTGTGATCAATTCACTCAATACTCCAGATGATTTGTTGTTGAAGTATTGTCTTTACTCTCTGCTGTCATGAAACTCATGGCTTGAACCTTCTGAATGTGATGAAATACTGTGAAAACAATGGAAAGCAAAGCAGTGCATCCATTATGACCCAGCATGTACCAAGGAAATTCTTGAGGAAAGTTTCTGGAACTGGAAAGACGAAAGCATAACCAGCGTGGGAGAAGATGAGTGAAAAAACTGAGTTTATAGAAAAAAAGGCTTCATTTTGTGTCAATGCAATCTCTTTTTTTTTCATTTTCCCAGGGTGGGACCTGGTGGTGTCACACTCGTTGACAACTCAGTGCTGTATGCCTTTATTGTTTTGGTGCTTGGCAGATATGTTTCTTCCTCCCCATTGAGCTCCCCTCACAATCTTCTTCTACAAAGTTTGTTATGTATGCTTTCATTCAATGTGGAAAAAAACAACAAGTTGCTAGACTCATTTTTGAAAAAAAAAAAAAGTTTTATGTTGCTTTCAGCTGAAAACAGGAACAGGTTTGTGACTGAAGAGAGTGAAAAAAAATCACTCTGATGGAGGCAGCGGGACAGGCAATTAAAGATGAGATACGAGACACTGTGCACAACTGACATCTAACACACATTTATGGCTGATATAAGAAACCTACACACCCCTGTTAAAATGCCAGGATAATGTGATTTAAAAATAAAATAAAAAATCTTGTTCAGAACATTTTCCATCATTACTACTATATGTGCAAAACAACTGAAAAAAGACTAAAAAACCTTTTTGAAGCAGGCGGGTCAAAAGTGTGGCCATTTGTGCTAATTTTGTGCGCCCCCCCCCCCCCCCCCCCCCCCCCCCAAACTGCATTTTAAGAAAGATTTGGCTGACCAGCACTGGTGGCTGGTGCAGATGGAAACTTATTACAGACAAGTTAAAATATTACAATTGAATGTTGAGTACAACAAAAAACATTTCTGTTTTAATAACTACACATTATCTTTAATTGTATAGGACTACATCTATATAGCAACTTTAATTACTAAAATCAAATAGGAGGATAAAAAAAATCACAATTGTTTGGTTATTATTTATACATTTTTTGGCTCTTGAGTGCTTTGACTTGGGACTAGGGATGTGAACGTATCTTCCTGCTTAGATATATTTATGTTTAACATCAAAGAAAATTTTATATCAGACAAACATAACCTGAGGGAAATAGAAAATGTAATTTTCAAGTGATGATTTAATTTAATACAGGGCAAAGACTATCTAAACCAATGCGGCTTTCTGTAAAAACTGGTATGGGGTTCGGGTGTTCCTGGGGTGCGCCGTCGTTGGGCGGGTTTCCTGGCGGGACCTTTGGGGCTTGGGTTCTGTGGAGTATCTCACTGGGGATTTGGGGGAGTGCATGCCTGGGTGTCTCGCCTGACCTGGGGCCTCTGGTGCACTGGCAGGTCTTGGGGCCGGTCGCGCTGGAGGGGAGTATGGACATTAACATCTCATGACAGATGCTCCTCCCTTCAGGGAGTGGATTCTGCTTGTGGGGGGATTTATGCATATATACAAATCAAGCAGAGCACTATGGCAAAAGCAGCAATGCTCCCCTTGTGGAAATAAAATCTGCTTTCTATGGCATTAAGACAGCAATTCTTAGTGCTACACTGCCAGACTGGACAAGTTAAAACAAACAACTTTGTTAAATCCTGATTGATATTTTTTTGTTTACTTGTCTTGCCATTCCCAGATGCATAACAGAGTGTATAGATCTCATACTAAAAGTTGCCGTTGGTGAGAAGTTTTTAAACTTGCGGCTCCCAAAAACCGTCAGATGTATAAAACAGTGCATAGACCTGTCATCACACACGATGCCTTGATAAATCTGGATTTGCAGGAAATAATGCTTACATTCACATTTATCTTGGACTGCCCTGTCCAAGATTTGGCTGACCAGCACTGGTATTATGACTTGAAACCAGTCATAATGTTATATTACAAAATACCGAGAAGTCAGCCAGCCTGCTCCTATTTTGTTCCCAACACAACTATTAAACTTAGAATACTTATAAATATTATGATAGCATAGCGGAATCCTGGGCCGAGCAGGATTATTGCAATATGAGTGCAGTCATAGCTCTAAATATATTTCCAAATCTGCTCCTTGCTGCAAATGAGAGCCACAGATGAGGGGAGTTTTATGTATCTGAATAACATGAATGAAGCCATCCCATACGGCGGGCTCATTTACAAAACCTCTGTCGAAAGTGGAGATTTGAGAAAATGCTCTTTTTGTTCACTATTGCTGACTTGTCCATGCAGTGGAGGAAAAAAGAATACTACAAGAGAGGTGCTAATTTTTACTTTGGCTCATATGCGTTTTTGCTTGTTTTTACAAGCCAAACTGCTCCAATACGTTTAAGGTGCACAGGAGAAAGAGCCCTTTCTCTTTATAGGGAGGGTCCACTGGTTGTTCTGAAGGATTCTGATTAGCTGACATACTGTAGGTTGTACTTACTGTAGCATTGGAAACCATCTGGACTGAGTTACATATTATTACGTAGCCATACTTTATACCGGTAAATCCCTTTTGTCCTCTTTGGAACTGGTCCTGTGGATTGTGAGACTGTCCTATGATCTTTGGTAGCATCTCTACTGGGCTCCAGAGAGCTGAACGTTAGCAGCATACATGAATCAGATGAAATTAGGGTCCGTGAAGTTTGAAGGGGAGTATGTCTCTTTGGGTGTGCTCCTGGAAAGTGTGATCCACAACCATGTTTGAGTGGTTTATGCATCAAAAATTAAAATATGATCTGAATCTTTCCCAGCAGCTCTCATTGTAACAAGATTTCAACCCTCTCTGATTTTAAAGTTTTCACTGACGAGAGCAGAAAAAAAGGCCAAGCCTCTCACAGAAGAAGAGAAAATTGAAGCCACCATTTATCCTGACTTCATAAATGGGTGTGACCGCTGCTTCATGAATTATGTGCCAGCAGAGTACAATCTCTTGTCATTACACAAGGCTATTTTGTTCAATGATTTAAGATGTTCGCGAGTTCTGTATATCAAGTGTGGCGCTGTGTGACAGCATGTACTTTCCCCTCCCGTCTGCATCGCCTTCCAAAGCTTTTTTTTATTCCCTCGTATTCCTCATTCAATAGTAATTCTCTTTTTCTCTCTGACTCTTCCCCTCCCTATGTACTCATCTTTTCGCTTGTCACTTTTCTTTTATGTCAATTACTGTTTCTCTGCACTTTCTACTCTCCTCCTCTGCCACTACTGGCCCTCTCCTGCACCTTCTCCATTTGCATCCTACTATAGCCTTGTTTTATTGTTGTTGTTTTTTTATTCTCCATGCACAGGTTCCTTGTTCTCAGTCGCATACATTTTATTTTCCTGCAGGAATTGCGACACTCCTTCGCTCTTGGTCTCTTCCTCTTCTTGTCATCTTCCAGCCTATCTTCCACTCTCCTCCTTCACTCCAGCATGCAACTCTTTTTTTCATCTCTTCTTCTCCTTCTAAATTCGACCCAGCTGTGAGTGAGTGACCTGAATCTGTCTCTTTGCATTAGAGACTCTCCCTTCTGCAGTTCAGGAACACCTTCGAAAACCAATAGCGCGGGTTCCACCTCTTCTTGCACCCCTTCATTTGTGTGTTTAAGCGTCAATGTGAGTAATTGAACCTGGAATGATAAGGTAGCAGGTCTTTGTGTGCTGCGGCCAACCAAGTGCTTCTTGGTTGGCTGTAGCTCGCTCGTGTTGCTTTCTGGGAGCCGGTTTAATGGAGGTGCCGTGTGCGAGTCTGACTATGCAGCATGTTTATCGGTGTGCCAAGAATGCCTGCTTAAATGGATTTCTGCAAGAATGTATCAGAGTTTCTGAAAATAACTCAAGATTATCGCGCGGCGTCGGTGTCTTACACTGCACACACTCAGCGCCGTGAAGATCTCTTTGCCATCTTGCAGATATCTTCTGGGGCCTCATGCATAAAGCATGCCTACGCACAAAATACCTTGTGGTCCCAAATGTTTCACGCACAACTTAGGCTGATGAAAATGAACGCTGCGGGAAAGTAGGCAGAAATCCAAGCAAACCGTTGACCTGCCATGAAAATCTGTGGTAGCCACGCAATTTTTTCAATCAACAGAAACAAATTACAAAGTAGCAGCAAACAGGCTTAAATCGGAGGCAACCGGACTTTCGCTCAGTTCTTTCTGAAAACGTCTTGACACCTATCCAGGAGCCTTTGTCAATTCTGGTGGCTTGCAGTTGAGGGTAGCTGTGGCATGTAGCTGACCGGTGTCAGCCTATGACTGTGTGACTGACCAATTGTTGGATAAAGCACTTTAGGCCTCCTCAAGACTTGACAAAGTGCTATAAAAGTACAGGCTCTTTGCAAAGAAACTGAATCACATTTAGCCTCATACAATAACATAACACACCAAAAAAAAAAACACAAACAATCTGACTGATCTGTCAGGGGTAAACTATAAATATTCCTTGGTGTTTGTCATATGTAGATGTAAATGCACATCTGCCTGAGTGCTGAGGAGCAGTTAATAGATGTAAATTATCTAAGTGGCCTTTTCATTTTCACAGGACAGGTGTGACGACGCCTAAGGTGGAGACAATCATCCATATCCATGATTATCTACGTAAAGTTCAGCGTAACTGTGGAATGACGGCAGCTTTGGCACTGCTGGAGGACATGGCTAATGGAAGAATGTGGAGGGAGTGTGTTCAGAGATCCTACTAACCTGCTGGCCAATTTCCAATTGTGATCTAAGCCTTGGAATCGTGTTGCCATAAGGGCCCCATCTGTAAATGTGAATTAGTTTTTTTTGTGAATAGAAAGCAGTTCCATTCAATAAATGTGCAACTCATATGTGATACGCAAATGTGGCTAAAAAAACATAATAGCATGTTGGCCTGGCTCAACATTATGCTGTTTTACATGTGCCAACAATCTAAGCATGCAGATTCTTTTATACTATATGAATAATAATGTTTGAAACAGAATTAAAGCAGGGCCCATTCTCGATGGCTGGTTTCTAGGTCAATTTTATTGTTTTATCTGACGTCCTAAATTGGTTTAATTGCACTGTTCATCACATGGTTTGTAGTGACATTCCTCCAAATATAAATATGAGAAACATATAGTCACATACGTGCAACGACTTTCTTTACATCCCCTTAAATGTCCGACCACTTTTTTTATGTCAGCCATGGATCTGCCTTGTGTGTTTACCCTCTGCCGCTCCATTTGTTTGATTTTATTACTGTTACCAGTGGAATGGATGCCAATTAAGGTATAAAGGCCTTGCCTCCTCCAATAATAACACCTCTGTTTCACAATCAGAAAATCTCCCATTCTTTGCTTTACTGACTGCTGCTGTTGTCATGGTTATTTGGACATGTGGTGAGAGCCTTCTGGGTATTTATAGAACTTTGCACATTTTTGGTAGGTTGGCAGTGGGCGTCCCAAGCGTTCCCTGCAGCTGCGCTGAATATGCCGCAAACTAAAATTGTGTAAAGAAAAGGTGTGCGAACACATGTATACTCATGATTTTATGCATTGGAAATTTTGTGCACGGCAAGTTTCAAAATGTCTTGCTGTCGCTAACTTTTAGTGTGAAAGCTGGGCACTCTTTGATGCATGGGACCCCTGGTCTTTTTTTTTTTTTGCCACACTTAAATGTTAAATAGCATCAATCAAATTTTAACATCAGACAATCTGAATTAATACAGCCCCCCTCCTATAAAATGCAGTTAGTTTTACACCATCTTCCAAAAAGTCAACTTTTGTCTAGTCAGTCCACAAAATATTTCCCCAAAATAAGTCTTGTAGACCATGTCATTTAGAAATATGAGGCAGACCTTTGTGTTTTCTTTGGCCAGCAGTAATTTTGGTCTTGGAATGCTTTCATGAAGGAAATTTTTGCAGAGTCTGGTTCTTTTGTGTAGAATAATGTTTTCCCTCATTGTGGATAATCTTTAACACTGATTTTCAGTGTAGATTTCTTTTTCCCTCAACAAATGAAATCTTGCTGTGAAAATGGGCTGCACAGAGGAACACTGTTGCCTTTGAGCAAAAAGGTCCTGGTTTGAGATCTTGGCCTGGGGTCTTCGTGCATAGAGCTTGAGTGTTATCCTTTTGCACCCCGGGTTATTTCTGGGTACTCTCCCACAGTCCAACAAACATGACTGTTAGGTTAACTGGTTACTCTAAATTGTCCCTGTGTTCGGGTCCTTGTCTGCTTGAAAGGTCTTTTGCCCTGTGTGTCTTTGTCAAAGGTGGGTGGAGTAGCCATAAACTATACTCAAGTAAAAGTAACAAGTAGCCAACCAAGAAATGACTCAAGTGAGAGTAAAAAAGTATTTGATAAGAAGACGGCTCAAGTGTTGAGTAACTGATCATAACATTTAATTTAATATAAAATCAGTTATGATGAGACATGAATTACAAATTCTGGTATTTTATGGACTAAGATAAAACATATGTACAGAAAATAACAATTGCAAAATAAATTCAGACAGAAGAAACACTTTTCATCACAACACAAATGAAACAAATACTTCCAGCAGTTAATGTATACTGTGCATTGCAAAGTACTTTCAATAACAATATCTATGGCTTAATGTGTGGTTACTTGACCACCAAATGGCTCAATGGTCTCAGCGGATAGAAAATAATACTAAACCAACAAAGTTGGTCTACAAAAAAGAAGTCTCTCTGTAACATAAACTGTAGGCGTGTCTCTGGTGCTGAAACAGTCAGAGTGGCCAGAAAGTGGACTCAAGTAAGAGTAGGGATACTACATATTAATATTATTCAAGCAGAAGTAAAAAGTGTAGTGCAGTAAAACTACTCCTAAAAGTACACATTTTTACTGCTAAAAGTGCAAGTTACTCAAGTAAATATAACTAGTTACTACCCTCCTCTGTTGTTTGTGTTGCTCTGTGATGGACTGGTGAGCATTTATTAATTTTATCTGTCTAATATTAAAATGTGTTTAATTATCTGAAACGTCTGTGTGACAAATAAAATATGAGGAGAAAATCATAAAAAGAGAGCACATTTTTACACTTTGACCCCAAGTTTTTCACGTGTTTACAACAAAATAACTGGTTACAAGAGCTGCTTTGGGGGTCAAAACTGAAATAACCATGGCTTGCAACTCTGAAACACCCATCAGTGAGGAAACCACCACAGTTGGTCCATACTGGTAGCCTGTTATAGGCGGCGTGGTATTTCTCATTAATTTTTTGTTTCCGCCTCTGAAAATCACATTATTATTTAAGGTGATGCAAGCAGAATATACCATTTACCAGTTTTACGAGTGGCGAATATGTATAGAAACTAATCAGATGGAAAAATCCCATCAGTGGCATTAACAGATTCATCCCACTGAAAGCTCTAGATTAATGTCATGATCTTCATTAGCTTCACCGTCCACTGCAGTGTCTGTCTAGGCTTGGAGGTCATCTGAGACAAACTTTGGCCCAAAAAGGTAAGGTTGAACCCGTTACCAATCGAATGCCAAAATCGGTCAGTAGATGCTGCCGTGCAATAGCATCCACTAATGCCAGCTGGTCAGCTCTGTTCTTGTGCCTCTTCTGATGTCACCAACCCATTTTCACATTAATCAGAATTAGATGTTTTCTTAAAAGCACTTTAAGAAAAAAGTATATATATATCTATATATATATATATACATATATATATATATATATATATATATATATATATATATATATATATATATATATAGTGAAATCCAGCAGTGGAAACACACACTTTTATTACATACTAACTTAAAATGAATTTGTGCTCTTCTGAAAAACACAAGGATAAGCAAGCATCCCTGATGTGATGAGGCACTTTTCTCAGACACGTGTCACGACTTGTTCCTTTGTGTGTGTTCCCGTCTGTCTGGGAGTGGCTGTGACCTCTGGCTCTTCGGCGGAAAGCATGGAGAATCAGAAGGAAGAAGGGACGGAGAGATGGATATGGGGTTTGATGAATAGAGTGGCGCGTAGAAAAGTGTCGTGGCAAAAGAGAAGAGGAATGAGGTCATTATCTCTGTCCTCACCTGTGGCCTGAAGTCCACACACACAAAGACGATCACGATCCCCATTTCATCAACAACAGCAGCACCTCTGCCCCTCCCTGCCTCCTCTCCGCAAACCACTTTTCTTTGTCGAACTGCGCTCCGGCTGAACTCTTCCACGTTTTCTTGACGGCTTCTATGATGATTTCTCGAAACTTCCTACTTCCTGAGTCATCTTTTGTCTCTAAACTCCAAACAGTGATTTATCTGCGTCCGATATCGCTATTACAGCCGCTCACCCCTTTACAGGCCAACTTTTCCTCCATCCCTCCCTGCTTTGGAACACAGTGGCCTGTAAACACACCCAACGAACCATGATCACCCTTCTCCTCCTCTTCCTCTTCTTCCCCCTCTTTGTCTTCCCTCATCCTCCCTCCATCCGCTCACTTTTTGCAAGGCGGGTCATGCCTCTTGAGGCAGCGGAGCAGAGAAATTGCCTGTTATCGAGGGTCGATTTTTCATGCGCTTGTAAATTGCTTTGTATTGACACTCTGTCAGAGTGGGGTCGTCACACCGGCTCGGGCCGCACGCCACCCCGAGGTCGTGCTGCTGATCTCGGGTTGCTTCCACCAGGGACCAGGGGTCTTCAGGAGGGGTGTAATATTTCTCCCTGCATGTTGAGAGAGATTTAAATGAGAGTTGGGAGGAGATATTTGTGCTTGCTAATAGGCGGCATCTTGTCATTTTACTGATGTGTCACACTTTGAAGACTTTTGCAAAATGAAATGTTAAGTTTATCAAAATGCCGCTGTTTTCTCAAAATAGCATGTTTTACATCTTCCTTTCTGGCCTGCATTACTTTTATCTTGGATTGTTTTGATGCTGTTATACTTCCATGTTTACTGTCACTATGTTTTCCCTCAGTACTTCAAAGAGTTGAAAAGGTTGAGTATGTGGTGACCCCTCCTCAGATCTGAGGAAACGCTACATCTCTGAGGGCCTGTTTCTAATTTAGCAGAGCTCGTTATTAATAGAAATGTTTGAGCTGGGTTTACCTGGTGTACAGGTGTATTTCAGTAAATCAGAATATCATTGAAAGAACATTCATTTCACCAAGTAAATTCAGAAAGTATAACTTTCATGGCAAGATTCATGACAAATAGACTGATATAATCCAGTTGTTTAAGTTAATTAATTTTTGAGGATTATAACTTGCAGTTGATGGAAAACCCAACAAGAAACATTGGTTTTGTTAAAAACAAGATTTTTAACACATAAATGTGGGCCTTACTGTCGATTATGTCTATTTGCTATACAGTCTTTGCTCCTTATACTTGTTTGTGGCTCATTTTGCATGGATAACTGAATCAAATGCATTGTTAGATCTGGTTTCTTTCGTATTCCTGCTGACATTACTCCATAGATTCTGCATAAGGTTTAAGTGAATCCAGTTCGTCAATTAAGCACAGTGATACCAAGGTCATTAAAGCAGATATTGCTACTCTGGCACTGACGCCAACTGCAATTCACTCATTACAAATCTTACCCAAACTGTTGAATGGCCTTTGCTTCAAAATTACAATGTTGTGATTATCCTTGTTGACTACTATCCTACCAAACTTTTTCCTTCCACTCAGCCTTCAATTAATGTGCTCTTTTCAAACAGCTGGCTTCTTTAGAATTGACTTTTGGTGGCTTACTCTACTTTATGGAGGGTAAAGCACCACTCTCTGTTGGTCAAGTTCGTCTAGATGATCATCTAGATCATATCCTATTTATTTGTCCAATGTAACAAAAAAAATTATGGGAGACTGAATCTCTGGTTTTCATTAGCTATAAACAATAATTATCTAAATTTACTGAGTAAATGCTTGAAACATTGTTGTATACTCTAGGCTTGATCTCCAAAAAGTTGAGATGTATTAAAACATGAGTACGCTAATTAACGTGTGAAAAGATCATGTTTATGTCAGGTGCAAAGCAATTTGTGTGTGTAAAATGAGCAGAGCAATGGATGCAAATTGTTTTGCCCGTGTGCCTTCATGAGTATGCAGATTATATTCTTATATAATCTGAAACTGATTGTCCTGGATAGATTATTGCAGCAAGAACCAAAACGTAAAATACCACCAGTGAACTTAAACATTATGCTTATAACCAAACAAAACTGATAATTAACTGCTGCCACCCAAAAACAACATTCACAGAGACTGTAAAGTGAGGTGACCTGATTTTGTAATGATTTGCAATGGTTGAACCCAATGTGAGCCAGACACAGAGCTGATGCTTTTAAAGGGCTTTTATTAACTTAATCCAGGAGGCAAAAAGATGGACTTCAGGCAAGCAAACAGGAGCAAGTGGGGACAAGACAAACTCAAAAACAGGAGGGCACAGACCGACAGAGAGGCATATAAAACAAAAATAACTGAGGCTAGAATGCTCTTACCAAACGGTTGTGAGTAGGGATACGAAGAGAGACGTTCTGGTAGAGTGCAGGGAGCTGAGACAGGTATAAATAGGCTTGCTGACAGGTGAAGAGGGAGGGACTAATTAACCAAAACCAGGTGGGAGTAATAAGGAAGGGAAAAGACTAGAAGGCTGAAAGGACAGAAACTAAGATGAACAACTACAGAGCAAAAATAACCATAAAGAGAAAACCCAAGATAGAAAACAAGGCTAAGACTGAACAGAACACAAGCTTTAATCAAATCTAATAAAGAAGACCAGATAACTAAAACAGTTAAGGCTAAACATGAATCCAATACAATACAAAACTGGAAACAGAAATAAACCCTAAGGCAGGAAAGTTAACTTAACCAAAACAACAACATGAACCAGAACAGAACATTACAGATTTCTCAAATCAGAATGGTATCGTGCTGGATTAAAGTAAGTGGATGGGGGTTGAGGAGGAGCTGACAAAGTCCATCTTCAGGTTTTATGATTGATATGCAATCTTTTAAATTTAACTTTTGTTTTAAATGGAAGACGGAAATGCGTTCTGGGATTGGCTTTTGTTTGTAGCACATTGAGGTACTTAATGTGCTCTGTAAATGATATCCCTCATTATTCTAAATGCTATTATTTTTTTAATAATCATTATCATCATTATTACCTCCAACTGCATTGGTCAGAACTTCATCTTTCTTTTACAGACACTCTCAAACTACCAGCAGGACACGCAGTTCACTCATTTCAATGGACCGGACCAAAATGGTATTGCACGTCTTATCATTGCAGACACAATCTTTGTAGACCACCTGCAACACGCCCACTCATTGGTAGTGCAATTATCATAATGTGTCCCTATGCAATTTAGCACCCCTTATTTTGAATCTTTGAAGACCAGGCCCTCTGTGTATAAAGCATCTTTATAATATGAGTTACATTTTCCTAATCAAAATACTGGAATAAAATTTTTTCTATGATTGCATCTTATGGAGATGCACTGCCAAAGCCAGCTGTGATAAGCGGTAGAAGGGGCTAGTCAAGACCCTAGTAGTTCAAGTCATTGCCAGAGGTGTTGAAGCACCATTGCTGTAGAGGAAGGTTGTAGATCACTTCTTGCCAGGGACTATGGCCCTTGTTGCATCATTTTCTATTCGTAGTTTTTTGTTCTTTTTGTCTCTGCGTATATCTCTGTGCAGAGCTTTTCCAATGTATGTCTTAATCTCTCCCTTCTCTCACATTGCCTCTGTTGTCTCTCACATATTCTTCCTTTCTTATTTCCCATGTTACATATTTTCTTTATCAAATACTCAAAAAACATAGTGAGATCCGACAAAATGCTTGACGTCGACTGTTTCAAACGTGTTGTTAAATTTGCTCCCTGATAAGCTAATTTAAAATTATGTTTTCACTTTGAGTTACCAAAAGGGAACTCTGCAGGCCCACTGTTTTCTGTTAGAGGTCCTCGGTTGCTTTCCACTATGAGACTCGATGTGGAATCAAAACACAAGCTATGAATAAAACTCTTTATCCAAAAGACTGCTGCACCGTGTCAGAGTCAGAGCAGAGCAGAGCAAAGCTACTGGAGATGTCATTTGAATATTTCGTCAAAATTTGTCTTTCAATTATAAACTACATGCTGTGAGTTTGAGGAAGGTGCTCTGAAATGGTTTGCAAAGAAACTCGCAGCAGTTCTCAGGTTGGATTCATAGCAGGTAAAAAGAGCGCCGACACAGAAAACATGGCAAATATAGCTGGATTGATTGTTCTTATGTGTTCGTGTCAATATCTAAATGACAATACTAATTTTTTATGTAAACCCAAAGGGACATTATAGTCTGGGGGTTGGGAGGGAATTTTTATCCTCCTTTTATCCTATATATATATATCCAATATTATATATACCTCATAAAAAGAGGTGCATGCAAGCACTTAAGTCACTGCAGAAATAGAACCTGCTCTCTGTCAGATAAAAGATTGATATGATGGTGGAAATTGAGAAAATATATGGATATTGTGCTAAATAGGGAGAAATGTAAGCACAAATTGTTTTAAGTATTGAGTTTCTTATACATTTTTTCGTTAATCATTCTGGATTGCATGACAAATTCTGTTGAAAAAAATCTTAGCTCTACATTCATTTGCAAATAAACAAACACACAGTTGTTATTTGGTTTAAAAAGGGCATGCTGAAACACATCTATCAACCAATGCAATGCCCTAGAAGCAAATAAAAATAACAGCTGTGGATATGTTGTTTAGTTAAAGTCTGAATCTGACTGACTTAGACTTTGTACCAGTTCATTTTAGAGTCGTTCTCTTGCTGGAAGGCGAACCTCCAACCCCTTGCAAAGTCTTTTGCTGCTTCCGACAGGTTTTTATCTTCGGTATTCCCATTTGTTTAGCTCTGTCCATCTTCCCATCAACTCCTATCAGCTTCTATGTTCTTGCTGGGGGTAAAAAGAACCCCTCAGCATGATGTTGCCATCACATGTTTATTCGTTCATGGGGGAAGAGCAAAATAAACACAACTTTGAATGTTTACAATAGTAAAATATGCAGCATGTTCAAATTCTCCTGTTATTAACGAAGAGATGCTGATGTTAATAGAGGTGATCAGTCATAGCGACACCCTAGAGGTAAAGGAAATAGGGGGAGATGAGTTTCCTGAGCTGTAAGTGACTCTGCCAGACTCACAGATTTGGTACTCATTGTTTACTATATTTCTAAAAATATCTCACGAAGTAGTGCATAAAGTGCCTTGCAAAAGTATTCTCACCTCTCTTTTATTCTTTTACATTTCTTTTTAGGTCACAACCATTCACATTTTTGTTTTGGACAAGATTTGACATTATACACTAAAACAGAAAAATGCAAAACTACAATCAATTAACCAATTAGCTGACTTCTGAAGACAGCTTTATTTGGGTATATGACTAAAGGGGGTGGGGGAGGTGAATATGAATCATACAAAAGAATGTTAAACTTCTATTTGTAAAAACTATCAAAAGCCATGAATGCTTTTCCTTACATTTTATAATAATACACTGCTTTCTGATGACCTGTTTACCTGTTGTAGGTATAACGTGATTAAATCTGGAAAGGTTCAAGTGGATGTGGAGATTTTTGCAAGGCAATGTATGTATGTATACAATTATGGCACCATCTCTTAAAATTTTTAGTAGCATACAAGCAAAATAAGAGTCTTGTTGAGTTGCACAGTTTACAAGGATTTGTAATTTTGCAAACTCACACTTTGACTCCTGAACCATATCAAACACACTGAGAATAAACCTTTGATAATTAACATCAACATTCTTAAAATTCCAGATTTGTTGCCTGGTATCCTGAACAAATTTGGACAAGGTTTGGACATTTATTTCAGAAATTGTAGAAACAGTTGTTTGTATCCAGTTAAAGGCCTTTTTGGATGGATTCAAAATTTTGGAGGTCTTGCATTCTGGATTCCAAACCTACCACAGCACTGAATCTGCTTTTTTAAGGGTTTTTAATGATATATTTTTTACTTGTTCTTTTGGATTTACCAGCTGCTTTTAGCACAGTCGACCGTGACATTCTCATCTCCGGATTAGAGCAGTGGGCGGGCATTACTGGTTCGCGGCTGATGACTTTCACCAGCCGCAATGACTGAAGGTGACAAGAGGCATGGGTCCTGGCTGGTAGCTACAGCCACTCTCAGCCACATCTCCTGGATCTTTTCCGGCATCGACGAGCAGTGCTGACATCCCTGAGGATCAGCCAGCACTAATGCAAGCAATGCACCTCAGGTGAGGGTCCCTCCCCGAGATAGGTGCCATGCATGACGTTGGACACGGGTGGGATACAGCCTCTTTAACTTTCGGTTCCGACCTTTTGGCAGAGGTATGAGCCACTACCATGACAATGGACTAACACAGAGCTCGTCGTAACATGGTAGCTCCTAAATGGGGAGATAAAGTCCACTCACAGTGACACATTAGCAGGAATGCAACTCTTATGCTAACAAAATACTGCCAAGTAAAAATCAAACCCACCTTTACGAGTTAACTTGGCCGACACAAACGCTCTCTACTCTGTTAATTAAACAGAAAAGATTTAGGGACAGCTAGCTCCCATATGCTCAGACGTGATGTCATTAGAGCTTCTGTAGTTGGTCACATCGGGGCGATTTCCATCGTGAAACACCGAGCGAAGTAAGAAAAAAAGTACAGATGAGGTTGAGTAGATGATAATGAAATTTTATGGTGTTGGCTAAATTGATCTGATTTTCAGCCTGTGTCCTCTTTAATCTGGTTGCACCATCAAGTGTATATTATGTGTGCAGCCACTGCAGGAGCATGCCATAGAACTAAGCAAGTCAAAACCAGCATTCCAGTCTATTTTCATGACAGCAGACAGCATTTCACAGTGTATCGACACTTACATTAGAGGCCTGTACTGAGGATGACTGTCAGAAGGACAGACTGTGTGTAATCCCTCACAGCTGGCATGAGGATGGGAGACTTGGGCTGTCCTGCTGGCCAACCACACACAGTTTGAGACCGGGATTTAAAATCAACACTTACAAGCAAGCCAACATTTGAGCAGAAATAAATGCAGTTTTTCTCAGTTCCGGCCTGTAGTCCAAAAATTTTAATGTTATCATAAGGACCTTTCCATCTAGCAATGTAACATTTATTTTTTATAGTTAGATAACTGGTTTTCCTTCAGAATTTACTGCACTCAAGAAAAACTTTCAATAGGGAAGACAAGGAAAATGTATTTGTATAGCACATTTCATTACAATGACAACGCCAAGTGCTTAAATACTGTAATCTTCCTTTAATTATCTCTCATAAAGAAAGTGATTTTTTTTTACTGTTAAATGTCAAGAATTAACCTTGTTTTACCCATTATACAAAATATACCAAGGAGGGGTGTAGTCCATGGAAACCCTTATTCCCTAACGGTTAGTGTGACCCCCTTTGGTTGAAATAACTTTAGTGAAACACTTCTTGTAGCCATCTACCCTATCCTATCTGTGCTCGATTTATCTTTTGCACGGTTTGTGTTACAACCAGCCAAGAAATCCCTGGAAGAGGGTAACTCGTCCTGGGGTGACTTTAGCTCCAAAGTTTACCTCACAGAGTTGAAATTTACAGCGTTATGAGCTTTTTATTTTGCCTCAGTCATGGTGGGAGTGATGAGAACCCATTGCTCCCGCCATGGTTACTAAGCGTTCCCAAGCCCACAACCTTTGAAGTTTGTAGGCTTTTCTTCAGTTCATATTGATTATTAGAATTACAGAAATTTCCCAGTATTATTAAATATCCATAAGTACAAACATGCTAGGAATTACGCACTTGCTGTATATGGCAACAGATTGCTGGGGCTTTAAAAAAGGTATTTATGTTATTTTTCCAGGTTTCTTGCATTAAAGCCACAATCATTAATGTATTAAGTTGTGCTTTCATCTGAAGAAAATTATACATTGTTTTCAAATAAAAATCTGAAAAGTGTGGCATATATACCTATTAAGTTGCCTTCATTGATACTCCTCAATGAAATTGGACAATTGTGTTTTCAGAAGTTAGCTAAGTAGTAATCAGAGTCCTTCTATGTTTAATTTGATCTCAGTATAAATACAGCTGTTCTGTGAAGGCCTCAGATGTATGTTGGAGAAGAAAGAGCATCACAAAGACCAAGGAACATAGCAGACAGGTCAAGGAGCAGGTTATAATGAAGTCTAAAGCAGTGTTAGGTCGTTAAACAATGTTCCAGGCTTTGAAATTCCCACAGAGCTCTGTTCAATCCATCGTCTGAAAATGGAAACATTATGGGAGAGCCTCATATTTACCAAGAGAGGGTTATCCATATAACCTGGCAAGTCTTGTAAGAAGATGATTAATCAGAGAAACAGCCATGGTTACTGAAAGTGGTGCAGATATCCGGCGCTCAGGTGAGAGGACAACTATTAGTCCTGCACCCATATGGCTGTAGATGTATATGTGCTATATAAATAAAGATAAACTTTATTTAACTTTATTTATATAGCACCTTCCAGAAATGCCTAGCATTGACCAAAATGTTTTACAAATTAAAACAAATAAATAGAGAGCAAGAAAAAAAATTAGTTAAAAAGAAATCAATAAAAAGAATATAACAGTACTAAAAGTTAAACATCAAAAGACCTTTTAAATAAGTGGTTTTAAGTTGGCTTTGAACAAGAACAGGTCAAAGATAGCACACAGCCTAAAGGGAAGACTATTCCAGGCTGTAGGGCCAGCAACAGAAAAGAACCGGCCGCTCCTTTTCTTGCACCTAGAGCGAGGAACAGCTAGCAGATATTTGTCTGCAGACCGTAGAGTTCTGCTGAGTTGGTGGATTTTCAAAAGTTCAGAAATGTTGGCAGGTGCAAGGCCGTTCAAAGCTTTAAAAACAAACAAGAACTTGAACTGAATGCTAAACTGAACCGGGAGCCAGTGCAGAGATGAAAGGACAGGAGTGATATGTTCATATTTACTTGCATTAGTCAGTAAGCGAGCAGCAGAGTTTTGTTCGAGCTAAATCAAGTTTATAACTTAGAAAGGCATGGATAGCCTTCTCCAAATCACCACGGCTATAGATGAGTGTCAAGAAGAAAACAATTGTTGAAAAAGAGCAACAACAGTTTCTACTTGCAGGTTGTCACAAGTCATTTCGGAGACACCACAAACATCTGGAACAAGGTGCTCTGGTCAGATGAAAGACAATTTAACTTTTTGGCCAACTTGCAAAAACAATATTCGTGGCACAAAACAATGTACTTCATCCTGAACACATCCTTACCGTGAAACACAGTGGTGGCAACATCGTAATGACAGGCTGCTTTTCTTGAGCAAAGACAGGAAACTATGAGTTCATTGTAAGACGGATGGAGTTAATACAGGACTGTCCTGGAAGAGGCTGCAACAGACTTAAAGCTATAGTTGGTAGTTCTGTTCAGAAACACCTTTTGTTATACGGGGTGAAATGGTCTTTCCATCCTGAGAGTAGTCAATACATTATGTATTTAAAAAAGGAACGAAAAAAAATCAGACCTCTGGGAGAGCTGCAGGCCTGTAAAAACTCTGGCCAATCCCTACCATTCGGTTCAAATGAAAAGCAGTCAGATGCCTTTATGTCTCATCCTGCCCACGCCTCCCTTTGTGGGCATATTCACATTTAACCATTGCCTTTTTAAAGTCTAACGACTCCAAAGTACTTTACACTACAGTCACGCATTCACACCCTGACGGTGGTGAGCTATGTTAGTAGCCACAGCTGCTCTGGGGCAGACTGACAGAGGCTAGGCTGCCATGCATCGGCACCACCAGGCCGACTGATCACCACCAGCAGTCAATGCGGGTGAAGTGTCTTGCCCAAGGGCACAACAACTGAGACAGTCAGAGCAGGGGATTAAACTGGCAACCCACCAGTTACAGGACGAACTCCCTAACTCCCGCGCCACTGTCACCCCCTTACTAGCTTTAGCTTTAAGACACAGGTGGAGGGTCCCCCTCCATCAGTAAAATGTCTCTAAAGATAAAGGCAGGGGTTCAGTGGAAAGGTTTAAATCAAGCTCATATTCATGCATTAGAATGGCCCAGTCAAAATCCAGGCCATAATAAAATTAGGAATGTGTGGCAAGACTTAATTTAAAAATTGATTCCCACAGAAGCTCTCTGATCAGTTCGATTGTTGTATATCTAAAGGATTTTGTGAACCATGTGTCATTTTCCTTCCACTTCATAATGATGCAAAAAGTTAATCCCAATAAAACGCATCATGGTTATAAATGACAAAATGTAGAAAACGTGAAGGTATAGAAAAGCACACTGTTCTGGACCGACTACAGTACTACTGTGTCAAAAATAGGGACATAACATCAGGAACTTGGTTCGGGTGAAAGTGAACCAAAGACATGCGCTCCTGTGAGTGGGTGGCAGCAGACATATATTCATGTTTCTCTGCCGCCACCGGCTTCACTGTGGTTCCATCTCTTTGGCAGGCCGTGCCGATGTCTGTGTTTAACACCCACACTCTTGGTAGGGTGGTGCAATCTTGACTGCACCAGCACAGATCTTGAGCCAAGCTTTTCTTCCCTTTTTTGAAATTATGGAGGATTGAGGAGATGGTTAAAATAAAGATGGATACACAGGAAGGTGCTGAGGAGAGATAGAGGGCTGTGAAAGGAATGAAAGAAGAGCAATGATAAAAAGAGCTGGGGACATATAACGCATGGTCAGGAAGGAGAAACAGAGGCAATGTGAGGAATCCAACAGAGCTGAAAGGGAAAATAAGAGTGAGTCCAGATGCTGTGTGAAAAAGGGTGGAGAGGAAAAGGCAGAGACTGATAAATGGGTAAAGAGAAATGCAGAATGCTTCAGAAACTCTCTTTTTTTCCTTCTGTTCTCGCCAATGTAGAGCCAAGCCAAGCCCCCTGGCAGATGCCTCTTTCTCTTCCACCCAGTCCACCCCACCTGCCTTTCCTCCTTTTATCCTCTCGCTGTCCTCCTCTTCTGTCCTGCATTTCACACAGCTGCATAACCACTCCCTATGCGCTACAACTCTTCTGTCATGAGCTGGTCCCAGAAGAGCCCTTCAGTCTGCGTCTTGCTTGTCTAAAAGCACATTAAATCTGCACTGGTCAAAACAATCGATGTGGAAATCTACAATTTATCAGTCTAACTCACTGGGGCTGTCGCCAAGATGAGGATCCCATCTCAACTAACACATTCCCACTGTTTTCCATCTTCATTCTAAAGAAGCTAGCATCAACTGTGCTGTTTGCAAAGTGGGCTGCAGGTGTTTTCTAAATTTCTTTGATGAGCATTTGATTCTTCATTGTTCAGCAGTTCATTACTACAGCAGACAACTATGTTTCAGCGATTGACATCTGCGTTCAATATTTAAGAATGAATGAATTAATTCAGTTTAATAGCTAAGCAGTGACTGCATGAGCATTAATCCAGCTTGAGTTCCAAATCAAAATTTTTGAACAGTAGACTTAATGGAAGTACAAAAGAGGACAATTGCTTGCCGGATGCGTCTATATCAACTACAATCAGTGTTTCTGTTTTACTTGACTATAAGGAGCTATCGTCATCCAGCCAATTTTAGTTAGGCAGTCAGTCAATTTAGTTTATCAATTCGGTCTTGCTTAAAAGACATGCATACCTAAATGTCATAAAATTAGTAAGCGATTTCACTAATATTTGCTGGGAGAAGCCTATAAAATTAATTCAATCTGAAAAAACTCACAAAGAGAGAAAAGCAATTAGAAGAATTTATTGATACAATTATTTAAAGTTTGGCACTCAGACCTCGGCAGGAAAAATTAACGCTGATTTATACTTTAATGTACATAAACAGATGTATGAGGGCAGGGACATTTTTCCCCAGGCCTGAAACTGGTGGTGGAGTTAAGATAGATGAAGTTGGTTAATCTATAGAGGCTGGTTTGCAAGGTGATTTGCTTGAGCTAAATGTCCAACTTGATAAACAAAGTTTGCATAAACTGTCCATGATGAGCAAGCATGAAGCGACTGTGGAAAAGAAAAACTCCTCTTTGGGAAGAAACATCTGGCAGAACTAGGCTCAACATGGCGGTCTTCTGCTGGACCGTTTTAGAGAGTGACAGGGAACTCCATGAGAGTCCAGGAGGAACTACACTCTGGTAGGGGCGAAGTTGAAGGAGCATTGAGGAAAGCCAGATGGAGCTTGCTACGATGGTGGAGAAGGGGATGGAGGTGGGTTGAAATGATCGTCTGAATCGAAATCAGACATAGTGCGGCTAATCTTGCGCTTGCTGAAAAGCAGGCTGAGAGATGATTTGGAGTTGCTTTTAAGGTGAACGCTGGATGATGATTGGGCTTCGTGGAGGTGCGGCTCGAAGAGGACTGGCTACATCGAAGGTGGACCAGCCTCTGATTGGATGGAAGTGAGCAAGAGTTCTTCAGTTGAATTTCCGCCTTTAGCTTCATAATAATAGACTAATTGTCAGACCTTGAAAAACACCAAAGGTTAAAGATGTTTTTGCCAAAGAACGCCACTGGATTTTAGAGGCTGACTAATAAAAATTTTAATTTTAATAGACCTATCATCTCTTTGAAACCTTTGTTAATATCTGGCAGCTAGGAAGTTGGCTGATGGAAAGTAAACTTGTTTTTATCTAAGGGAATTACCTCTGCATATTTAAAGTAACAATGGACAAATCCTTGCATCAAAGAAGCATTCACAGTGCCAAGCAGTAATAGATGCTGGAGAAGGCTCGAAATACGAGTGAAAGTGTAAGAATCTCTAATGAAGATTATGAGGGTTTTATGCTAGCTATGATTGAAGATAGCTCTTAAAGGATGACTGAATGAATAACATTTGATATTATGACACTATGACTGTGTGCTGTTGTATTTGGCTCCAACATGTTGGAAGCAGGCAAAGAAATGCAAGGTGAGATATTGTATATATAATTAATATAATAATATTGAGTAGAACATTATTATTATTATTATTATTATTATTATTATTATTATTATTATTATTATTATTATTAATAATAATAATAATAATAATAATAATAATAATAATAATAATAATAATAATAATAATAATATGGAAGACATATAATACAACAAAACATCATAAACATTTTTAATATAACCAAAAGACAGTAAAAGCATAAAAATGATAATTTATGTAAATCAGAAGTGTAGACAGGATAGAAATATCCAAATACAACATTTTATTCAACCTAGTTTTTTAGTACTGGACTGAAAACTGGTGAAACAGCTGCCAAGAAAAATTAAATAGACTTCTGAAAGTCTGAGCAAAAAAAATAAATAAAAAATGAAGACCAACGAGAGAAAAACATGGAGGAGGGCAGTATGATTGAACTACTGAACTACAATGATGAAATCTGAATTGTCCATTTGGCTTTGTGTCAATAAAAACCTCAGATCTTCCTCTTAGTTCCAACGAAGCAGATTATCTGAATGACACAACAACATATATAACCTTCCCCTGCATTTTAGTAGGAGCACACGGTCTGTGGAGAGCTGGATTTACAAATAGCCAAGAATGCTGCCATGGAGATTACTGCTCAGCCCACATTTCCAGACTAAAAATGAATGAATATGTGTCTGGAAGTTTAACAATAACATATTACATCATTTTGCAGTAATGAGGCTATTCAAAGTTTTGTGAAATCCTGGCTGTTATCTCTTGCTGACTGGGGACTGCAGAATTGCAAGCTCAGCTTGAGGGGTTTTAAAATGTACAAAAGTCACATTTGTTTCTGTAATTCCCTTAATACACAGGTTGCTGTGCTGAGATAAGGAACATTAAGCTACTCTGGGATGGAGAAGCGATGTGTAGTTCAGATTCAGTTAAATAGAAGTGGCTTATTCACAAAAATCAATCTACAATGCTAGTGACATTTTGATGGTGAGGAACAGTTTTAGTTCTTCTAGTTATACAGCTCATTCTTGTGTTTGAAGCAACTGTGATACATTTAATTATATTAAATGTACTTCTTCAGGTTAAAATCAGATACGTCATACATATGAGAAACTCACAGCAAACATGTTGTCTTGGTGACAGACTGCAGATTTGCGTTAAAACATTATTTTATCATTTGCAGTAGTCTATTTTTCCCTGTGCACTGTTGAAAGCAGTGAGTGCTGTCATTACGTTCCATCTGACATTAAATGTTCTCATAGCCCCATTGCTATGTGTTACATAATACAAGAGTGGATATTTTGGAGATGTTAGGACTCTAAAAACCTGAATGAATGCAGCAGAAGGGATTTTATATGAACATTATGTACAAATGGCAGTAAGCTTACCAGAACGATGAAGAATCCAGATGCATGTCAAATACATTTCTTTAATAAGTTTATTTAAAGGACATTGTCTACTAACCTGAAAAATATTATCCAAAAAGTGTCATGTTGGAGGGCAATTTCCTAACCCACATGCAGAACCACAAGTAGGACACAGGAGGATTAGGAATTGTTTTCGATACCTGTAAGTACAATAACAACATTTAACATATTCATCCGCTGTTTATGTCACACAATACGCATCCACACAGCAGTAGCAGTCACTGCTTCACAAAAAACATCAATAGCTGTTCTGTTTTCTGTTTTTTGATGGGGTCTTATTATCGTCAGTTTCCGTTGGTCAAAAACAGAGACACCGGTGTCTCCGCAGGTTTTTTTCTGTAAACAGTGTGCTGATGTGTGATCCTAACCCTTTAATTAGTACCATAACTAAGGTTTTTCGGTTTGTTACCAGCGCCGAATGATGTGGAAGGAGACTCAGGGCTGGGCTTTTGGGTGGGTGCATGACTCAGCCAGACTCTTAATTTTCCAACACTTGCGTACAAAACACCGGCGGCTTACTGCCTAATCTATAGCAATCCTTGAGGGACATTTAACCAGCATGTTATGATTAGGAAAACATGTTTCTACTCACCAATAACGAAACCAATTTTTATTTATACTTTTCAATGAAACAATAGTGCACATTAAATATAACAATGTTGATATTATTGATGTTTCAACAATAACTAACCCAAAAAGATGTATTGCACATGTTTCAGGCTTCCAGCAGTGATGCCATGTTGGCTTATTACCAGAAACTTTGAGCTTGTTCATTTATCATGTTTACAAGGTAGAGGTAATAGAGCTGGTTGCTTTTTTCTCTGACACACAAACTGGCAACACTGGCTTCCAACCCATACTGCACAGAGGGACAGGATATTCTTCTCAAATTCTTCTACTGTCGTCTAAAAGTTTTTTATTTAAAAATCATTTATTTTGAACTAAAACAGCGATCCCCTCAAACAAGCTCTGCGCATGTTCATCATTCGCCATTTGTAGGTGAAGCAACATTTGTGAGAAGACGTGTCAACCAGTAGATATGAGTTACGGGCTAGCACGGGCTAGCACGGGCTAGCACGGGCTAGCACGGGCTAGCACGGGCTAGCACGGGCTAGCACGGGCTAGCACGGGCTAGCACGGGCTAGCACGGGCTAGCACGGGCTAGCACGGGCTAGCACGGGCTAGCACGGGCTAGCACGGGCTAGCACGGGCTAGCACGGGCTAGCACGGGCTAGCACGGGCTAGCACGGGCTAGCACCGGCTAGCACGGGCTAGCACCGGCTAGCACCGGCTAGCACCGGCTAGCACCGGCTAGCACCGGCTAGCACCGGCTAGCACCGGCTAGCACCGGCTAGCACCGGCTAGCACCTGTCTTCTCACTCACTGTACTCCAGGCTTGATCTTTTCTGGACTGGTCTAGATAGTAATAATTGGTTAAGTCATACAACTCGGGCCGACCGCAGACCACCACTATCAGCTTGTCTTCCATGTTGAATGAAAACAGCTTTGTCTCCGCTGCAGTCCTTCACCCCACGCCACAGCCACATCCAGTTCCTGATTGGTTGTCGCCATTTGACAGGACACAAAAGTTCAACTCCAGCTGCGGTTGCTTCGCATCCATCGCAGGTGTCGTGTTACTGTGGCTTCGCTGTAATCACCAAAATTGGGCTTGTTACACCTCTAGACATGTGTCTGTTGCCTCGCTTTGCGTCGCATCCCTCCTGTGTTGCACCTGTACATAAAGATAACATGTAAATCGGTCGCTGAAAACCTTTAGCAATCGATCTTGTAATACCAGCAGGAATGTTTCTGGAGCAAGAGAAGTCACACAGCCACAAACACTAGGATCACGACAAAAAGATTAAAACATAGATTTTTGAGTAACATCAGTTTTTGTTCTTGAAAAGGAATGTAAGTTTGTTTTAGAAAACATTTTACAGGCTGATGTTAGGTCCCAGATCAAAGTACGCTTGTAACCCTCCTTTAGGCTTCTGAAAAAACACCATCAACTCCTGGCAAGTATTAGACTTTGATCATTCTAATCATTTTCTTACCCTTTTCTTTCCCATTCATAAAGGTTGATCAGCAGTTTTGAAATAGAATTAGCTTTAATTGTATTAATTTGTAAACATTTGTAAATTAATTTCTTTGTTTCTTTGCATGTTTCACAGGAGAATACTTTCCTTCAAGGGATTTACTTTTTTATCTGTTTCAGTGAGAAAAAAAATGAGTTTGTCACAATATTGATCAGATCAATACATACAGAATCAGGGCAGCTGACAGTTTTGCCAGGGCCCAGGACAACGCTGTCTTTTTGCCTGTCGCTGAGAAGGGTATCTGTTATAAGCAAGATATTTACTGTAAAATCAACAGTAAACTGGGATGGCAGTAACATTCCCTATAAATAATCGGTCCTCTCCATCAACAATGTCTTAGTCAAGTTTTTCTCCTTTCAAACCTAATAGTGCGGTCCGGAACTAATTCAGTTCAGAGTGTAGCACGTGTTTACTTCCTGGTTGTTCAGCCAATCATATGAGAGTTCCCAGGGTTCTCAACATATTTCAGTATTTGGTATTACGAGCCTGCAAATATCGAAGCCAGTAAGAGAAGTGGACCAGAAACAGAATAAAACATCATATACCTATCCTGTGAAAGTAAAACTTCAGTGCACAGACCTTTGAGTAAATGGTGGCAGTCCATGAAAGGCAATGTGTATGTGTTGTTCTGATTTTACCCAGTAGGTGCCATTATTACGTATTGTTCCTTCAACTTTCCTGTTTTCCTTGTATTTGGCTACTCTGCACCTTTTCTGTTTCATGATAGTTCGGCAATTAATAAAAAGCTTACTTTTGCAATCTTTTTTTCTAATTCAGTACAAACTGCATTTTGTGACATTTTCCAGGTGTATTTATTTACATGGTGCGCTATAAGTTGGTTGGGAACGATTACAATACATGATATTAATCTAGCCATTAGACAAGAGTGGACTAAAACTAAAAATATTTACCTGGATAATTTAAATTTCATTTGTTCTGCTGTCACTCTTGAATGTTATTAAAAACAGCTCAATTCATCTATAAATGTATCACAAAAAATTGGAAAGCATTATAAAAAAAAAAGGTAACACTGCAAGTAGCAGAGCCGAGTGCACCGCGCCCTTGCCCCCCCGACAGTGTTGTGGGCAGACTGAAACCCCCCCTCCCCTTTCGTGGGTTAGGGCCCCCTGCGGACAGGTGTTTTATATTAAACACAGGTGTTTTAAATTAAATTTGGTCTTTATGTAGCAAAGTTCAGGGCTGGGTTAAATTAGATCATTATACATCAATCAGTTTCATTTATGTATCAATCTATCCATAATGAATCTAACATTCTGAAGGGAGTCCCTCACCTTTCCTTTGATTTATTACCAACTCAAAAATTACAGTGTGAAATTTCTGTTCATGTTTCAGTGCTAAGATTTATTATCAATGATAAGAATGTGTCAGCTTAAATTCTAAGCAAATGACTAAGAGCTACTAATGGAATCAGTTTAAATGTATCATTAAGGAACCTTTTACATAATAAAGAATGAAAATTCAGCACTCTTATAATTCATCTCATAATATCTAATAATCATTCAGACTTTATCGGGCTTTCAGGAACCAGCAGAGAAAGGTCTGTTGTTATTCTGAAATTAATCTATCTCTCAGAGAAAATATTGGAAATTAGCAAGTGGGTTTATGGTGAGTCTCCTGAAAACCTAAATTTAGCTACTTTCACATTAACCAATAATATCTGGCCTACTGTGCGGTTGGATACTGGTCAGTCAGTCACTCACTCCATGTACTTCAGACTTCCCAGTAGGCAAGCAGTATAGGATCCCACACACTCTTTCTCTCTGGTGGACCCGACACAAGGTTCTTTGAAACAGCCTTAAGGGTCACTTCACGGATTGCATGTTGTTAGGTCACGGTAAGGCAGGTGTGGCCAGCTAAAAAAAGACTTGTTGCTGTCTCACAATAGAAGGCAAACAAGTCAAACTCTTCTGCAGCTTGCAGGAACAACCAAATATGGTGTCCTGACAAGAAGGATTTCTAGAAGCAGTCAAAAAGTTTGGACAACTGATCTGCATGAACTCTCCTCTAACAATCGAGTTTTGTTTGGTTGGGGGAGTAAAACTGCTCTGACACGTCAGGGGTGCTGCCAGCAACAAAACTGTCTGTTACTTCTGAGCTGTGGACCATGCAGACAAGACGTGGACTTTTGTGTTAACCCTTTACTAACCCAATCTCTTCACTCCTAGAAGGTGCCAGCTGATCCAGTATGTATGCAAATTCGATTTCTATGTCAGAAAAATCTGAAATACCCAAGATCTTGTGTGCTTACACTACAAAGATAAAACTGTTCTGGCTAAAACCGAAATGTAAATGGTGACATTTGGAACATGACCCCGGGAAATAATTAAACAGATTAAATGTCACATCTTGAGATGTCTGTACTAGAATAAAGCAATCTTCATTACAGCGTCACATCTGCGGTTTGCAGTGACTTAGTGTGACAAAATTACGCAAAGCATAATTGTGTTTTTCAGCAATGGTTGTGGCCTTCGGTGTTTTAGTTAGCTGTTTGGCAGCCACAGTAGTGGCTCAGAAAGAGCAGAACATCTGATTTCATTTCACCAATATAATAGAACTGTAGTGTCTGATGATATGTTAAGTGTTGAGGCCTCAGGTTGGGCTTGGAGAGCATGTCTAAGTCAGAGCTTGACTAAAAATTGTCAAACGGGCCTATATATGAAAGCCTTGAACGTGTTAAAGACATAAAAAAGCCATAGGCGGAGGGGATGCCAAAGGTGAAAATTCTGTACCTGAACAAAAGCCTGTCAGATTACAACCATATGTTGATGAAGGCCAAATATAATACTGTATATGTGCCATCTGGGAGTCTACAAAAGAGGACTGGTCTAAAGATCAACAAAGAATCCTCCTATAATTTGTGTTGACCCCTATAGACGGGTACACAAATCTATACTTTTTGACATGAGGCTGGTCTGGTTGAAATATAATTCTCCTTTTTTCAACTAGGTCTGAGTCTCCTCCCAGGAGCATTCTCACATAGGCGGTTTGAAGGTGACCAAACCCCAATACACAGAACCTGAAGATGATGTGATGGTATTTATCAAAGTGAAACTATCTGAAAAACTAAAAAAAAATAGAAAAGAAATGAACAAACAAACAAGAAAACCCAGCAAAGTTTCAAGCTCTGAAGTTTCACTTAGATTTTATTTCCGAATTAGAGAGCTCATCCACACAGAGCTAATTAAAATTATAAATGCAACTTGCATCCAAAAATGTAATCACAACCTCGCTTTGATTATGTGCACACTTTGATTACCTTGTTAACATGCACAACAAAGGAGGTATTGATCACATGGACAATTTTACGCATGGATGAATATACACAAAGGCAGCAGCAACAAAAACAAGCTGAACTCGGCAGGGAGAAGAGACACACCTTGTGCAACTTCTGATGAGCTAGCTCATGTGCCACGAGCACCCTGCTAGGAACAGCAGGAGATTCTCTGCTAGTCTACAAGGATTTTCCTACTTGATAGAGGTTAGTTCATTATCCTGTTCACATAAATATACAGTGGAGTCTTCCAGTCAGATACTGCACTGACCATCTGCTCTGCAAATGTCAGACAACATAGTGGAGGCGATCCCCTGTGAATCGTTTAAAAAAAAAAAAACACACCTTCACTCAAATCAGACAAAGTTTAAGGCATGCTCCAACTGTGTCTTTTCTCACAGTCAACTAAAATTAATACAAAGTTTTGTATCGCACTTCCATATGTTAACAAGTAAAGAAGCATAAGATATTTCCATCTTTTTTTTCCTCCACGAATTTACTGTAAAACTTCCAGAGTAAATATGGCAAGCACATGTGTATTTTCACCTTCTAGGTCTCCTGGGAATTTCCACTGCTAGCCAGCTTGATTTTTTGCCCCCTAAAAAATACTCACTTAACTTTGTAATGCAGCCAACAAATAGGTACAAAAATCTATAATTCATGGTGTTTGCTGACAACATGAATCCAGAAATCCTTAAAATTCCCCACCACCACTACATGAGCTGCTTTTTTATTCAGCTGCTCAGAGCGAGAACGAGAGTTTGTCACAGGGATGACATTTAAAGTTGATTTGGCTTCAGCTTATCATGTTTGAACTGCATAGCAGTAATGCTCATGTTCTTAACCTTTACTCTACACCGTGCCTTTATTACATTTAAAGAGATTTTCTTTAATCACCGAGCCAACAAATAAAATTACAGTTTTTGTGTTTGAAACGTTTGTACAAGTCTTTGGCAGTAAATTAATATATCAAATTAAATATTGACCTGTGCACATGAGGCATTGACATTAATTAATAATGTTAAAAATATCTTAAATTGCAGTAATTTATTAAGTCAACAAAGTGTAGCAATAGCCTCAATTCCTGTTGCATGTTGCAGACAAAGTTTAAATATTTCAAAATGTAAACAGTTTTGAAGATCATTGCCACTCTGTTGCTATTATCTTAATTAAATAATAGCAAATATTAACAACACACTGGATCTCAAAACACCTTATTTGTTTTGTGTAAAACTGCCAATCCAGAACAAAGCATTGCAGTTATATTGAAAAATCAATTTCTGCTGTTATGTTTCACAACCTCTTTGCCCTGAAAAATTACTGAATGAATGTTAATGTCTGTCATAGGGCTATCTATAATGTGGCTTTTATTGATCAAAGACATGTAGCATATTACTGACACTACAAGCTTGTAGTGTTGGATAACTTTACGAATTAACCCCCCATCTTGTCGCAACATTACAAAAGTCAATGACTTGGTAATTAACTAGTAGCATAATTTGCAGGCAAAGTTCAACATATTTCCCTTCCCATTCCATCATCTCCATTTCACGTTTCAAACCACAAGCTAATTTTTCTTTTTTTTTTATTTAATTTGCTCTTTCTACACCTTTTCGCACACCATTGACCGAATGCTCTGATGTTAAATCAGGGTACGCAAAAAAAAAAAAAAAAAAAAAAAGCTGCCAGTGGAGGCAGCACAGTGAGGCATATGTGATCCACTCTACAGTGTCATGACTGAAAAAAAAAGAGAGAATAATGGCCCCTTGTGGCCAAAATATCAAACCGGTCCACCGGGAATTGTCCCGGTCCTCCCGATTAGCCACTCTGGGCCTCCTTTTACTACGAGCACAGTTTACCAGCTCTTACAGTAGCTCCTACAATTGACACCAAAGCAAGATAGTAAGATAAGATAAGATAAGCTTTATTGATCTCACAGTGGAGAAATTCACTTGTCCCATTGGCTCAATAGTCAAAAGTCAGAAGAAGGTGTCAAAGTAGGTAAGTACAATCAGTTAGATACAGTTATACAGCTATATACAATATACAATTCTGTACACTCCTATGTATAAATATGTTATTGCACATATCTTATTATACAGTTTATACAGGACTATTGCACAGGCTTATTGCACAGTTTATACAGTTTATACAGGATTATCTACAGCTGGCAGATGGCGCAATGATGTTTCTGGTGATCGCTCCCTGTGCAAAGTTAATTTTCAAGCTTCACGACTATGCAATCTTAAACACACATATGCAGCACTGCTACAGAATTTACATTTAGCATTTATTTAAGTTGTTTCAACATTTTCATTTAAGGATTTCGGATTGGTAACTGGTAAAATGACTTGTACTTGTATAGCGCTTTATCAAGTCTGATGACCCCAAAGCACTTCACACCCATTCACACACCCATTCACACGGTGGTGAGCTATGTTAGTAGCCACAACTGCCCTGGGGCAGACTGCCATCCATCGATCTCACCTCTGACCAGCAGGTGAAGTAATCCGGGTGAACTGGCCCTACTGAGATGGCCAGAGCAGGGAACCGAACCAACAACCTTGCCAGGTACAGGATGAACTCCTTAACTCCTGCGGCACTGTTGCCCACTGATGGTGTTAAGTATAACAATTTGATGAGAAAAAAGTGTTACCACGCAAAGTGAATTATTTAATTGTTAAAATTGTTATAAATGTCACCATCATTTATAATAGCACATCATTGTACCAAAGTGCTGCACAGCAAGAAAAAAACATAAAGAGCAGTAAAAACACACAAAAACAAAAATTCTATTAAACCAAATTGATTAAACAACATGGCAAATAAAAAATAACAAAGCTTAAGATGCCTATAGTGTATTTAACACAAAGCCATGAATACAGCCACATCCTAAACAATATGTTTCACTTTCTTACTCTGGATTGTGAAACCACATTATGCCGCAGTGAACACCATTTTTTAATGCCATCTCTTTTATAACTCAACAGACCTTCTAGTTTCCGACACCCGTTTTGAATAAGCACCGCTTTCTCCATACTGGTTACTTCCCGGAACAATATCATTGAAATCAGTTCAATCACACAATAAATAGGTTGAAGCCGAGGATACAGAAACAGCGAGCCACACACAAACACCTAAAAACGCACACTCAAATTTCACAACACGTTATTTATTTATGTTTTCATTGTTTATGAATGCAGAGTGAAGGGTGCAGAGGGAGCATGAGAGGTGGCGGGGAACCATGTTTTTGAACAGGTTGGCGATGATCACAGAGTCTGAGGGGCCAGTGTTAATGACTTATTCATGGACCCTTCTGGCCCCTCGATGCCCCTGGGAATACACCAAACAGATGCAAGTGGGTAACAGAGGAAGGAGGAGGAAGAGGAGTGAGGATGCAGGTGAGAGGAGGTGTGATGTGTTAGGGTGGGGTAAGAAAGGAGCTATAACGACAGGAAGGAAAGAGTTTTCAAAAGAGAAAAAAGATAAAAGGAATAATCTTTGAATGATAGGCCATAGTCTATCCTAGCTGGGAGACAAGGCACCCAATTGTGCTGAAGGGAGAAAAACTAGATAGCCGAATTGGTGACAGTTTGTTGGACTATAGCTCATGGTAAAAATAAATGAAAGGGATTTTTTGCAAACAGATGAATTAGTAAGATGCACTAAAACCCCTGAATGCAACAGACCCTTTCAAAAGTAATCATACCCCCCAAACCTTCTTTTAAACAGCTAAATATTTTATGCAGACTGTGTATGATAGGCCTACACAAAGTAGAGCACAACTGTGATGTGGTCAGAAATAGGGTGTTTTTGGTGAGATACATTTTTCTTTCTTTTCTTTTCCTGCAAATGAACAGTGTTGGGAAAGTAACTTCTAATAAATAACCTGAAAAGCTTTGAAATTATATCACAAAATAAAACATTATAAAATTAAATAGGGGTCCCACCATTTCAGAAAACAGCCTTCAAATGTACTTCAAGTATTTTGGTGATTATGACAGTAAACAATACCAGTGTATGCTTGTGCAAATTCTCAGTTATGCGGGTCTTCGCAACAACAAACAGGCTTAAATCAGGGGGTAACCAGACTTGTGTTCAGTTCTTTCTGAAAATGTTTTGACACCAGGAGTTTGAAAGAGGGGTGAAAGAAGCCATCTTGGTCAAAAGAGAAAAGCCATCACTAAACACAGGGTGAGGATTGCGATTCCAACTCCCCAGTCTTTACAGCTCGGTCCTCCAACACATTCCAAAGAGATTACATCAACAGTCTCATCACCATTCAGGTGACCAAGTACTCCACTCACACCAAGCAATAGCTTCTAACGACCCAGGACAGTCCTTAAAAACAGCAGAGCACTGACTGCAGGCTGCTCAGGTATGAGCTGCCAGGATCGACAAAGACTCGTGGATAAGTGTCGAATTGTTTTCAGAAAGAACTGAACGAAAGTCCGGTTGCCTTCGATTAAAGCCTGTTTGCTAATACCAGCATACCACAGAAGAAGTAAAGTGCAAAACTAACGCACCCGGTTGTAAACATAGCTGAAAACAAACATGAAAAAAGTATAAGTCATGGCTTACATTAATTAAAAATCCAAACGCACTCCATACTAACTACTAACTCTAAGTAAATTTAATTATCTATGTAATAGTTTGAGTCTCTGACACTGTTTAGTTTTGTGTTTTGGGTTCTTTCCTGTTTGATTTCTGTTATTGTTCATGTTCTGTCTTTGGCTTGTTTTTGAGTTCTGCTAGTATCTCGGCACTGATGCCTGGTCTGATTACCCACTCTGCACACCTGCTCAGCTCCACCCCGCCTGCAATCATCTCTCACCGGTTTCACCTGTTTCCACCTCCATATAAACTGTGTTCAGACCAGTCATCAGTGCCAGGCCATTTTTCCAGTCATGTTTCTGACTGTTTACTTCTGTTAATAAATTGCCTTTTATTCCAACCTCTGCTTGTTTGGCTGAATACGGAGTCCTATGTCTCTGACTCATGACAATCTATCCACCCTGCATATATTCTCACCCCCTAAAATGGCCTGCCATACACCACCACTGTCATGAACCAGAGACAGATGGACCCAGTATTCAACCAGACAAGCAGAGGTTAGGTTAAAGATAATTTATTAACAAAATGCAAAAGCCAAAACGGGGATCAAGACAAAAATGGGAACACTGCCTCAAATAACCAAAAATAACAAAAAGGCAGTCACAGACAAAACTATATGCAAAAACAGGGGACAGGCTAACTCAAATATCCAGAGGCAAACAGGGTCAGAAGAACAGGGAAACAGAGAGCATTGAAAGCTGACTTTGACTCACCAACTGGGCACAGAAAAAACAAACAATGATGTGGCAGATTGCAGGGGGCAGAGGCAGGTATAAGTAAGGGAGTGATCAGGTGAATGGAGTGAAACTAATTACTGACATGGGTGGAGCTAATCGGGAACAGGGAAGTGCTTGGGAGTAAACTGAAGCCGATTGGATGGTGACTGGTAAAGGGGAGTGACAGGAAGACAAAAGAATGCTGGCAGGTGAACTGAACTTAGACTGGTGACAGAAATGGTCTGAGCAGGCCGGATAAACTTAAAACCTAAAACAAAATCAAACACTAAGACAGAACCTAAAATAGAAACTGAACTTAAGGCAAGAGAGTTTAGTAATTGATCAAATAAACAAAAACCATAACCAAACCCAAATCATGACACCCCTCCTTAGTCTCCAGAGGGTCCGCTTTCCCCCTGCACAAGAAAATAACGTTCACAGCGGAGAGTCTGCTCTTAAGAAAATGAATTAATCGAGTTACAGTAACGCGTTGTGGTCTATTTTAAATAATTTAACAGCGTTACCGAATGAGAGAAGTAATTAGATCACACAGTTGCTGAAAAAAACATTATACGCTGCTTTTCCCTGATTCTTTTGAAATTCATTATATTGTATTGTATGAAAAAAATGCAAAGGTGGCCACTTTCAAGAGTAAATCATGCAAGCCTTATATACAGATGAAACAAACGTTTTTTAAATATGTTTTTTTCTATTTGTTTTCCATATGGGATGGGGGAATAGTTAAGATGGAAAAAAAGGGTGCTTTGATCAGATAAGACAAAAATCAATACTGTTCTTTAGCTTGTATAGTGACAGTGGTCAAAGATGATGGGAAGATGGATAGAGCTAAAAACCTACTGACTATACAGGAAGAAAAACTGTCAGGGGTTGCAAAAGACTTGTGATTGTTGTCAATCTTACAGTAATAAAAATAACCAGCTTTAATGTCATAGCAACATACATTCCTATGAAATTTGGCCTCTGCATTTAACCCATCCCTTAAGGAGCCGTGGGCTACCACCATGTGGTGCCCGGGGAGCATTCTGGGGCTGAGGGTCTTGGTTAGGGACCCTGAGTGGCAGTCTGTCGGAGTCAAACCAGGAACCTCTCCAGAATTCAGCGCCCTGCTCTCTTACTACTAGGCCACCATTCCTACGAGTGAGACTGACAGTAAACATAGAATTTAATGGTTTAGAGCAACGCATTTTCACGTGTTAGAATGACCAACTCAAAGACCTGATCCGACTGCAAGTCTGTGGCAAGACTTGAGTAATTCTGTTAATACACCGCCTCTATCCAGTCCAACTGAGTTTGGACTATTTTTGAACATTGGCAAAACTTTCCATTTCTAGATATGCAAAGCTTGAACAGACTTGTAGCTGCAAGTGAAATGAAAAGGTAGTTATAAACAGGTTTGACTCAGGAGGGCTTAAGAGAAATTAATGGCAAATGAGTTTTTTTTTATTCCACATGCCACTAAAAGAAATTAAAGTTTATGGTTGTAACCTGAAAAATGTGAAAAACATTCAGGGGATCATAAAATTTTGCAAGGCTGTGGCAGACCTTGGAATGTCTTCAGAGCTGTTGACTAATGTGAGCTTGGAAAATTAAACGGCAGGACAATTAGTAGCAGAAACACTTCTCAGTAGGTCCCCAAGTCAAACTGCAGTTTACGGAGGGAGCAGCTATACATGCAGATGTTGTACTTCAAAGATCACAGAGCAGTGCAAAATGAATGTGTCTAATCATTGCTGTTTTGCCTTTTGCCTCATTAAAACCCAACCCTAAAATAGTAACTGCCTGTCTCATTAATCATCTCAGACAGGAATGGATGCATTTGAAATATTGATCAAAAACACTTCCTGTTCTTTTCCCTCTTCTCCAGACTCGCAGCAATAAGGTGACAGCAGTGATTATCAAAAAGGCTCGTGAAATTTTTGAAGCTTGGCTGATGTTTTAAGTCTCTGTGGAAATGGAGACCTTGTGATGTCTCTGCACTTTCTGTTCAGACGCTTGTTTATGAAGCTCCATCTCCACATTACCTCAGGTTGTTTATCCAAGGCATCTGAAATCTCGGTGCTAATCAGAGTTGTGTTCAAAGGTAAGATAAGGGCTTGCCAAATCCTTCCAAGCGAGACACTTCACAGCGATTTGCCACGTGTCTCATAAAAAGATGAATGCCGCTGCCTTGTTGTGATAGAGTGGCAGATATCCACAAAGAATTGCGGTCTTTGTTTGTCACAGGAAGATGAGATGTCAAAATGTTTGAAGCATGCTGCAAATTTAGAATCCCTCGGATCTTTGTTGAGCAATGAAAAAACAAAAATGTCAGATGAATTATTTGGGCTTGAAACTTGGCCCAGAATCTACATAATTTAGTATGATGTTGCCCCAGTTTTTGCAAACTCTGCTTTTGACCTCAAGTTAAATGTGATGTAATGGCTGTTAGTAGTGTGACTCCATCTTCTGGGCAGAACAGTGCCTACAGTTTTCCCCTTTCTCCCACCTGTCATTTTTTTTTCAGTCTACAATAGTGTACACAGTTTCTCTATGGATTATCAAATTAACTCTTTTTAAAGATAGAATTAGGATAAGCGTAATCAGACACTTGTCCACAGCTCTCCGTCTCTGCAGGAACTTTGATGCAAATGTCTTAAAAGAGCAGAAGTGGCGGTAAGCTGTGCATCACCATAGCAATACAGACTGGGAGAAATCCATTTTTAATAGACAGACATTGCTTCTTGGCCAATGCATTCAACGTGAAGAGAGGGGAGAGCCAATGGGAGAACCAAACACTCAAATGGGCAAAAATCTGACAGATAAAGCTCCAACTGTCAGCTGCCTCCTTTGGCTCACAGCGCTGGGTGTTGCAGTCGATGATGAGCGGAGAAGTGCATGGGTTCAGTCACATACATTTCAGGACACTGAGTTATTCAAAATCATCTGGTCCTCATCTAGTCTTAATATTAGGTAAATACAACCTCAACCAGAGCCCATGACAAAATGTAATGTTTTTTTTTTTTTTATGTGACAGAGGGTACATGTGAAAGCTTTTTTTTTTTGTCGTTGCTAGATTTAGTCAATTTATGCAGAAACCTGAAGCTGCAATTCAGTTTATTTACATAATGCCAATTCACAGCACATGCCATTTCAAGTCACTTCACAAAGTCAATTCGCTCAAATCATACAGACAGATTGATTAATATGTTTTCTAAGGAAGGGAACCCAGCAGATTGCATCGAGTCATTGACTTGCAGCATTCACTCCTCCTAGATGAGCATCTAATAACAGTGGACAGTTGCTTGCATTGTTGTTGGCTTTCCCTTTACCAGGAAGAAACCTCCACCAGAACCAGGCTCAGTGGGAACAGCTCTGAGTGACTGGGGTTTGCGAAGACAGAGCATGCACAGAAGCACTGAGCCAGGAGTACTTTCAATGTGAGAGAAAAGGAAAAAATAAATGGCAGTAGTAGCTTTATTATAGCTTCATTTAGGAGAGAAACACAGTTAAGCAGATAAGCTCTGAGTCAGTTTTCAAGTCTATAGGGGGGAATGTGGACACCTTGAAAAAAAGATGTGCTTCTCAAAGTAGGCCTCTTTTGACTTTTATACTTTATCTAAATTTTGCTGCAAAATCTATTTTTACAAGAGATGCATTGATAAGAGTTTTGTGATGACTTTTACCTGCTGGTACTGACTTCTGACAATTTCTGTGCAGGAGCTTTAAAATTTGCAGGATCCATGAATACAAATTCTAGCCGCAGTGAAAGATCATTATTTAACTGTATTAGGAGTAGAGATAGGGCATACTGTGTGTGTGTGTGTGTGTGTGTGTGTGTGTGTGTGTGTGTGTGTGTGTGTGTGTGTGTGTGTGTGTGTGTGTGAACAGTCGCTGTAAGACCTTTGTGATATTTCAAAATAAAGACAAAGTATTTACAGGGAAGACATTTTAAGCTGTCTTTAGCACCTTAGATTAGCATTTAGCACTGTTGGCTCAGCCTGCATACTAAAACAGCCATCTCTGAGTAAATTCAAGAAAATGCATGCCCTTGGTTTGACTCTGAGATTTCTGAAAGGTGGCCAACGTGTCTAAGTACAGCACATCAATGCCAGATAAACACTCAGAAGATCAAAAGGAAAAACTGATTTACTGTTCTCCATTTAGCCTTCCTGTTGCTAAAAGTCCAGCTCTGGCTCTCTCGCTGCAAAAATCAATAATATATTTATATATGGTCAATATGTGATTGATTTATATATCATATATTTTGTGATGAAATGTAAAACCAGCGTGTAAATAAACTGCATTCATATGGTTTGTTTCTACGACTGTACACCAATTTACAGAACATCATGGCAAAGTGCCGTTTAGGGTCTTGCCCAAGAACACGTACTTAAAATTTGTTATTAGGATTCATTCAACATTCTTTTTCCACATTCTAGAGAAATTTAAATGATGATGAATTTATTTCCATAAATGCGTACACTTTGTCTGGAAATTTTTAACGGCATCTTGTGTGCATCACAAGGTTACTGAACTCAGTTATTTAGAGTTCTTAAACTGATGTAGAATTGATATGATATAAAAACACAACAAAGTATATATTCAAGTTATAAAACCGAGTTGTTGTTTTTTTTGTTAGAGATGCTTGACGGTCTCAGATTTGTGTTCTTCTGACAAATATTTCGATTGTCCCCCTATGAGACTTTCTCCTTGACTCTCAAAATCGAAATTACTTGCAATTTACAACAGATATTTTACTGACTCCTCAGAAGAGTGCCACACAACCTCAAAAGACTAGTTTCAGGTACTCCCCACAGTATTTCTGGCAGAATGAGTTCTGGACATCAAATCATTGCGGCACCCAGATGCTTTTCTTTGTCTTCTATATTGTTGTAGCTTCTTCTTAGTGCTTGAGAAACCTGTCTTGCAGCAGGACAAAAACCACGTCCAACTTCAGTGGTTGAACAGATGGCCTCACGTCTCTGACTAGAATACTTTGGTCTACAGAAACATAACTGGTTGACATCGAACACGATTCCAGCTAATTTTTCACCAGATTTGTGGACAGTTTGGGGAGTCCAGGAGCTACGGCTAGATCATGGTCACTTCTCGCGGTCTGTCCAGGATCAGAAATTGTTGTATGGGTAATCTGTCCCCAAAGACGGAAGGACAGCAGGGAGATCAGAGCAAGAGGCCAGGCAGAGAGAGCACCAGAGCTGGCCGCCTCTGGACCAATTCCAGCACTGGAGCTACAAGAAGAAGATTCAACAGTCATTTTAATGGCTAAATTAAAATGGCTTCTTTCAAGGACACACACAAACCTCTAAGGAGCACTCCTTACTTCATCCCATGTCAAATCTAATTGTTCTATCTTGAATGAAAAAATCTTTGTCGCTGTTGCACTCCCTTACCCTGTGTCACAACCACATCCAGTCCCTGATTGGTTGATGCGACCCAAATTGACAGAAAAGTTCAGATTTCTGAACTTCCGCGAAAGTCATTGCAGGTTTCACTTTGCTCCATTCACCCTAATTGCACCATTCGCATCACTAGAAATGTACCCTTCTCATAGCTTTGCTACCATCACTCGCTCAGGTTGCCTTATTTGCGGTCGGTGCGAAAGCACCTTTAGATGCACAGGCTATGCTACTGCTAAATGAGCCCAAATTATCAACCTTTCCTCAACTGCGGTTTGCAGTTAGGGTGAGTTGTATTTGTGCTTTATGAATTGTACATTTTGATCAAACATCTCCTGTTTGTCTCTTTCATCTTTAGGTGTTTTATACAGTTAAGTGTGAGGTTTTTGTAGCATTAAAGGAGTAACAACAACAATCTAATATGCCATTTTAAACGGTGTGTTGCTGTTGTGAACTTTTACTTACACAAGATAGGTATATGTTGTTGTATTCTGTTCTATTTCTGGTCTGCTTCTCTTACGAGCCTCCATGATAGCAGGCAGCTGCTCTTTTTTGCCAAGATAAAATACTAAATGATTTTCTCAGTGTTGGCAACCCTGGGAAACTCATAAGATTGGCTGAGGAACCAGGAAGTAAACACGAGTACACACTGTACTGACGTAGTTCTGGACCGGACCGTGCCTCTAGGTTTGAAAGGTGGAGAACTTGACTAAGACATTTTTGAGGGAGAGGACCAATTGTTAATAGGGAATGTTACTTCCATCCCAGGTGAGAAATGAGACTGATTTAGGTTGATTTTACAGCAAATATCTTACCTTTAGGTCCTTTAAGGCATGATCGATACCAGGTAATCATCCAGTACTTACCGTTTGTCCTGATTTTTATTTCAATTCATGCTATAGTTTCTTTCCAGATTTTTTAAACTGTACACAAATACTGAATAGCCATACACACCAAATGTACACACACACAACAATGTAGCTGTTAACACCAGCTTATAGACACATTAGTTTTGCATGGGTACCTGTGCAATGACTGTAATCCATCATGGGTTGTGCCCACCCTGATATCGCGGCACAGTTACTACAACACAGGCCTGCAGATGTTGGGCATGCTGCCAGGTAGAAACGATCCAAACAATCTCCCCCTACTGCTAAACAAATGCTGCCTCCTCCCTGCTCTATTACGCACACAACCCAACATGCACAGGCAGATGCAAATTACACACACCCACAAGCATAAAAACACTTACAGTAGGTGCAGATGTGCATACATGCATTCAGCTCATCTTGAAGGTGTGTTAGCCTGAAACAACAGATGGGTATTTACTTGTTCTTCTTAGTTTGCCCCTGTGAAAATGCAAGATCCCTTTCTGCTATTAATTAACTAATGCGAAATATGAGCAAGGAAGCAGCATTCTCGGGCATCATCAAAACCTTTAAAAGCAGATAAAGACATGTTGTGGGGAACAAGATGGAAAAGATGTTTCTTTAGACTTCCAGCAAACGCCTACAAAGTTTTATAATTACAAATACATAAGAAGCAGAGGCTTTATTAAAGTGGCTCATGGTCTTGGATGTTTGTATTTTCAGATGTAATGAAGAACATCATTAGGAAAGGAAGCTAAAGGTTATGGGAAACTAGAAAAAAATGCCTTCATCTTAAAGGGATACTTCTTTTGTTGTTGATTCTATTCAAAATATTCTATTCAAAATACGTGACCAGTTTATATCTTATCCATGACTCCCTTTAAATACTTCATGGATAAACAACTTGGAAACATGTTTAGACTCATGACGGTAAGGGTGGGACACTTTTCAAATCTCTACCCTTTGTCAGCCGCTACAAATGTTTAATACATTAATTACATGCAGTAAGGTGTTTTTCTGAGCCATCTTTGAATGCACCATGAGCAAACTCTACTTACAACAGTTTTTTTTTTCTCCAAATAGACTGTGTAAGTTGAGGGATGCTGTTGAATGCATGATGCAGATAATGTTAGCTGAATGATGACTTGTTAATACTGCCAGTATATCATGTTAAGCTAGCTAACAAGAATGCTATTGTTACCTGTGTTGCATCCATTGCTGGTTCATGGCCAGAATAAACCCAACCTTCTTTACTTTCTGTGTAGAACTTGTGCTCACTGTGGTTTTCCACATATTTAAAATAAATCTTTATTGCCACAATAGAAAGAACAGAGCCAGTGTGAAGGGGAGCAGGAAGCAGTGGATAATGATGCTGGGTCTTCACAGGTAAGGAAAGGCTACAACTTGCTGAGTACAATATAGCAAGGAGAAACCAAGCAGTTATCAGGGCAGAATTTTCACAGACATTTCAGAGTAATTATCATTCACACTCGACAATATTTTATTCTGTATTGTAGTAGGTATCCCAGGGAGAAGGCCGTGAGTCAGGACAGAGACCAGGCTGCAGCACTGACAGTTAGGAAGAGCCTGCAGTCAGTGACAAAGCAGGGAATTGATTCTTTGTTAGATTTATTTGTTACATATTTATTTTCAGATATTATTTGTCTTCTGCATTATTTGTGTTCTTAAAGGAAGCAGGAATAGGTCCTGCCATTTTTCTTGATCTTCTTTAATTTTGCACATTTTACATTTCACTAAAGGGTGTCTTTTTTCAGTGTTGTGTCCCTTTCTATGTTGATGCCAGCAAATACAATTTTGTTGCTTATTACCCTGTTACCTTGCTATTCCCATTCCATATAGTGTGATAAGTAATAACTTGCTTACATGAATGTTTTTATTTTGTTTTTGTTTTACCAAACATCTCATGTTCAGTGTTTTCCACGGCACCTTATGATCCGGCTACTTGCCCGGTAGATGTCAGAGGCTAACTGCGTGAACTGAACCAGTTTGTGCAGCTATAACTTTAGATTTTATTAGTTTAAAGAACTAATAGCATCAGTCCCCCGGTACTGTACCGTGGCTGCTGGTGATTATGTGATTCCTTAGCCCATAAGGAGCAGTGAGATTGAAAGCAAGAGGATGATAAGTCACTCAATAGACCTTTGAAAAAAATATATACCCCCCACTGCTGAGATGATGGGTACATCCTTGGTTAGACTTGCATTAAAAATATTAAAGCGCCTTAGAAATTTCATAGATTTTGTCACATTTTATCTACAAACTTTGATGTATGTTATAAGAAGTTAATGTGATGGACCAATGCAAGTTGTTTGAAAAAGAATGCCCTTTTCATCTTTACAAATAAAAATCTGAAGATTGTGACATGTTTTATTTTTAATATTATTATTCTGCCCCCAAGAGGTTATATTTCATAGAACTGGATTTCACTGCAATTACAGCCGCAGGTCTTTTGGGGTGAATGAGTGATTGTGACGTCACAAAATGTGTAGAAGTTCAAGGAGCATGAATATTGTAGCAAGTTGCTGCACAATCCTGCACTGCGCTTATAACGTGTTCACTCCGGTATCAAAGGGTGAGTAAAATTTAATTTGTCTCTGCCTCATTTTTTTCTCTCTCCGCTTCTCCCTCTCCTCCCCTCACATGTACATGTGCGCAAGTGAGAACACGCAAACACGCTGACACACAACTAAATTTGCAGTGCCACCCACCAGCACACTGGCACCGTTCCTTCCCATGCATGCGCACGCAGATGCATTCCCTCCTCTGTGCATAATCATTTGTATGCAAAGTGTCTGGCTGGCTGCGATGGGTTGCTATGGCTGCTGTTACTAGGTTATGTGACAGAAAGCAGCAAGTTTCTTTACTTTATTTGTGTGTGCTGGAGAAAAGCGGCGAGAACGCATCGCGCTAACGTGGACACTCAATAATACAACGGTAGTTGGTTAGCCAAGGGGAAGGATGAGAAGGAGAGAGACATGGCTATACATAATGAACACATTAAAGCAAGGTATAGGTACCAAAAGAATCAGAACGATCGTAAATCACCACAATAACATAAATAAATCAAACAACATGTTGTTGGACCAGCTATGACGGTTAAGAATATAGAGTCGTGTGGGTTGTAAACAAAATAGATCAATGCAGTGGAGGATACATTTGATGGGGAAGGAATATAAAGGGCTCTGCTCTTTAATTGCCTCTGTAAGGTTTGGTAGAATGCATATGTGTGTGTGTATTGAGGCAAAGTGAGTTTGTGTGTATGCATTCAGCATGTTTGCGTGTGTCTGGAGCAGATAACACTGACAGCTTAAGGTCATGAAGAAGGGAGGAGTACATCTGAAAGGCAGGGGATCTTGGTTGTGTGTGTGTGTGTGTGTGCGTGTGTGTGTGTGGGGGGGGGGGATCTGTGAGCGGTGTACATGGTGGGGATAGACTGGAGAGTCAGCGTAATCTGTGCGTTTATGCGGTTTGTCATGCATGCTTGTGCATGTTTAATGCATAAAAAAGTTTGTGGCATGTGCCCATGTCTGTGAAAAAGGGGAAACAGCGTCTTAACGGCAAGCTTTTCTCAGAAAGATGCCTGGGTGCATATGTGTGCAGTGGTGCAGGCAGTACACATTCTGATGGATAAATGCCAGCCTATTCTCAGGTTTTATGGGTAATATTTATAATTTTCCGCATGCAATAGTATGATGACAAAAACATCAGAACATTTGATGTGGATAAAAGAAAACAATAAAAAGTGTGTGTGTGTGTGTGTGTGTGTGTGTGTGTGTGTGTGTGTGTTTGTGTGTGTGTGTGTCACTGGTCCTAATGGAGAATTTGACTAATTGGCTGAATCTTTCCATAAACTGTCTTGGCCCTCCCCAGCTTCTTTGTCACTCTTTAATTGGCCATTGTTGTGTTATTACCAGCTCTCCAGGGCTCCACCATCTGCCAGCTCCAACAGGTAAGTTGTTCATGTATTTTTACCTACATCTTTCTTAAAGTTTGCACGTCCACTTGTACTTCAAAAAAGACCACAAATTGGATAAGCTGCATCATCATGATTAGGTGCAGTTCACTGACATCAGAGGGAATTGCACTGGGCAGAGGAAGAGGGAAGAAAAACAAGAGGAACTGCAGAAGGAGAGTCATTCATCAGCAGTGCAACAGTGCATGAAGCATTCTGACTACGCCATTGTTGTAACTCTCCCTTTCATTTACCTTATTATCTCCTTATCTTTCCGCATCATTATAGCGGATATAACCTGTGTGATGAATAGCCTTTTTGATTAAAGATGCATGCTTCCTTTTGTTTAACATATGGACTTAGTTTGGTCTGTGCAGCTGCACTAAAGCCTCCACCACTCTCAGTAATGGTGCAATGTCCAGGCCTGATTTTTGGGGGGTTGGAGTTTTGATATGCATTAGAGCTAATCTTGGTAAAAAAAAAAAAAAAACTCTTGGTAAAATTATTTAAAAAAAAAAAAAAAAAAAAAAAAAAAAAAAAAATATATATATATATATATATATATATATATATATATATATATATATATATATATATTTGCACCATGATGGAGTTAGTATTACTGTTGCCTTTGAATCCTGACCTGGAGTTTTTCTGTAGGTTCTCTCTAGGTCCAGCTTTCTATGACAATCCAAAAATACAAAGGTTAACTGGTGTCTAAATATGGGGAGTGGTGGCCTAGTGGTTAGAGCAGTGCCCTTGCACTCTGAGAAGATTGCAAGTACCCGGTTTGATCCCCGCAGGCTGCCACTGTGGGTCCCTGAGCAAGCTCCTTAGCCCCAGATTGCTCCCTGGGCACTGTGATAGCTGCCCACTGCTTCCTAAGTGATGGATTAAATGCAGAAAATAAATTTCATTGGAATATACAATTGCAATGACAAATAAAGATTTCTTCTTCTTCTTCTTAAGTTGTCCTTAGGTATGAAAGTGTGTGGTTGTTTGTCCAATGTGTCTCTATGTTCCTATCCAGGGTACCCACTACATGCTGGAGATAGACTTCAGCCCCATCAATGACCTTTAGAACATTTTTCATATGAAGTTTTACAAGGTAGCTTGATGTGCTTAATATACATGTGTAGAATTAGTAACACACAGAAATCTGCCTTTTTGGCAGACATAACCCACTCTAAACAAGACTTGTACAAAAGGCCTGCATCATTACATTGCATTTAAGTTGAATAATTTTAAATTTTGCGAGTAATGATCCTGCAATGGATGAGCCTGGTCAAAGTTGGATGTTTTGTGACTTTAAAGCTGATAAACATTTGATTTGCTTGATAATACATGCCAAAAGTAATGCTCCTTGCAGTAATGATCTTTTTCTGCTAGTTATAAACCATGTCAACTATTCAGCAAAATGCATACTTATCTGCTCGTAATGCAGTTGGCAGCCTTGAGTAAACTACCTCATGCCAGTCTAATTAAATGTTATGAAAGACTCGCTCTGAAAGAAAAACACTAAGAGTTTTGAAAAATAGCAGAATCTGTTTTTCTAACAGTTGATGCATAAAATACTCCTCTGTGGTGCACGTCTGATGACATCATGATGGGATGACATCCATGAGCTCTTAGTCAGAGAAGTATGAAGTGAGAGGATCGGGAGAATATGATGGAAATCCTATAAGAGTCACAGAGCTAGTTCAAGCAAAGTAGAAGTTGGATCGGATTAACCAAGCCTGGCTAAAATCTGGCTGCATTTAATTGTCCACAATATTCTTTAATCTTCCCTTATTTTTCTCTTTGTGGGGGGGGGGATGATGGTGGCGCAGAGGTTAGGGAGTTTGTCCAGCAATTGGCAGGTTGCTGGTTCAATCCCCCGCTCTGACTGTCTCCACTGTTGTGTCCCTGGGCAAGACACTTTGCCTGCTGGTGGTGGTCAGAGGGCCCAGTGGCACTGGTGCATGGCAGCCTTGCCTCTGTCAGTCTGCCCCTGGGCAGCTGTAGCTACTAACATAGCTCACCACCGTCAGGGTGTGAATGTGTGTGTGGATGGATGAATGATTAACACTGTAGTGTGAAGCACTTTGGAGATCTTTTAGGCGCTATGCAAGTACAAGCCATTTACCATTTCTGTGCCTGCTGTTGAGAGAAAAATTCACTGATAGAGTTTTTTTTAAATAATCGGTTATGATTCAGTTCTGAACTGTAAAGACAGGAACAAGGTTAATATAAAAGCCTCCCAGCCTCAGACTGACCTCCCCAGGCAGAAAGAACTAACCCGACTCTCGCCAGATGGATGTAGCTCCGGCGAGCTCCACACGGCTTTTTAAAAGAACACCAGAGAATGGCTTTGAAGGCTTTTGTAAATGCAAACAATGTTTTCGCTTTCTCCCGACCGGGTTTGGAAAGAGATTGTTGTGCGTCAGTAAAGATGACGGACAAGTGGTTTATCCAATCATATATAAGGATTTTGGATAAGACCCCTCCTTCTGAAATACATCTTCAATAGAGCAATCCCAGATGGATGTGTTGACGCCGTGTGGAGCTCGGCAGAATTACATCCATCTGGTGAGAGTCAGGTTAAGAAAGAACAGCTCTGAGGCAAAGTCTGACCAAGAGAGAGAGAGGGAGGAGAACTGAAACTCTGAGCAGAAACTGTGCTGTATTTAGCTAAATCCTTCTCCCTATCAGCTGTGACCAACTTTTCTCGCCTCTCCTGAAGAAAGGCGTCCCCACAGTATGATGCTGCCACCACCATGATTCGCCCTGGGGATGGTTTAGTCAGTGGGACGTACAATGTTAGTTTTTTTTTTTTTTCACAAATAGTATTTTGTACATAGGCAAAACAACTCTATTTTAGTTTCATCCGACCAGAGCTCCTTCCTCCACATGTTTGGCCGCTACATGGTCTCTGGCAGACTGCAAACCTATGGATGAATAGCATCTTATGGTTTTCTTTCAATAACTTTCTTTCTTTTTGCCACACTTCCAAAAAGCCCCGATTTGTGGAGTGTACTAAAAGTTGTCATGTCACCATCTGAGTTGTGGATCTCTGCAGCTCCATGGGCTTCTTGGTTGGCTCTCTGATTAATTTTTTCCTTGCCAGACTTGCCATTTGATGTGGACAATGCTCACTGAGATGTTCAAATATCGTGATATTATTTATACTCTAACAATGCTTTAAACTTTACCATAACTTTATCCTGGCTGTGTTCCTTGGCATTCATGTTGTTCTTGGTTCTCTATTGTCCTCTAACAAATCTCACCAAACAGGTTGTCTATGTATATTCACTTATTAGGGTCATTCTGAAGCAAGTGGATTATTGATAAATAGTCAAGAGTGTTGTGGCCCAAACCAAAACCTACAGCATTCCTCAAAACCATCACTTTCTTTTCACTTTTTGCGCTACTTTGTTTTGGCCTGTCAAATAAAGTCTCAGTAAAATACTTTGAGGGTTGCAGTTGGAACGCGACAAATATTTGGAAAAGTTTGAGCGGCATTACAACTTTTCCGAAGGCACAGTAATCGTGCCGAGCCTGGTGTAAATGTGGAGAGAACTGGTTGTTTAGGGGGAGAAAAAAAAAACTTTCCCATCCTTTCTTCCTGTCTGAGTCGCAGCCGGAACATACATGCTGCTTCTTTGACAGGTTACAGATGATGAGCTGGAGAGGAGCTGCGCTCTAGCCTTACTGTAATGACTGCTAGCCGCTAATTAGCTTGTTGCTGGATGCCAGATATGGTTGGAACCAGAGCCCCGTCACTGGAGCACAGCAACAAGATGAGGGAAGAGCTGCTCTAATGAGCCCTCAGCGCCGTGTTTACTGTTAACCAGTCATGGCTTTACTCTCAATGTGTCTTCTTCTCTCTCCTTGCGGCGTTCACACAAACATACACACAGGATACTGACGGTTACTCGCCGAAAAGTCGACAGGGTATTTTATAACTGCTGTGCAAACACATATGTGATATTAAGGCATAAAGGTGGGCATGAAGAGAAACAGCAGCTTAAAGTGATTCAGTCAGCTGCGTTTCCCTCTGGTGGGGGCCTAATTAATGTGGCTCTGCTGCAACTCTCTGCTATATCTGTAACAAGCAATCTCCTCTCTGATATGATAAGCTTCTATCTTATGGTGCTAAGCTGTGGATGGCTGATGCTCATTAAAAAAAAGTTTGATTTTGCTGTCAGTCCGTAAGAATCTGTTTTGTGCGTCAGGTGTGTTTGTTTCTCCTTAAGAGGAGCTGCACCTCTTAACAAGGGCAGACAGACTGACTTAAAGGACATCGCGGCAGCATTGTTTACCTTTTTGTTTAAGATTGATCACCACAGGAGTGAGGGATACCAGTGTCACCACCTGGCAGGCAATTACACTTTGTGTGTGTTAGATGGTATACATGTGCATCCACCTGCTTCCATCCACCTGGCCCTCTGCAGTCGTCTAGCAGATGCGCGAGCAGGTCACACAAAGCAGGTTTTAGCCAGTTTGTGTTTCGCTTACGCCTTGAGTCATTTTCAGCAGCCGCTAGAGGACGTTTGCGCCAGAGTGACTGGAGAGTGAGCGAGTGCTCGCGGTGTTATCCCCCCTAGGTTCATTAAGAACACAGACCTGTCAGCTTGAAGTCTTCCAGGATGGATGAGCTTAACATGTTCGCACTTCATACTGTATACACACAAACAACGAGCTCACACACGCACCATAACTATCGATTCTTATTTTCTTTTTATGTTTTCCAGTCAGCAGAGATTCTCTAATGAAAAACTGGCGCTTTGACTCCAGTCTATAGATGCTATTTGTTAAGGCTGTAGTTTGGGTGCAAGCTGTGAGGAATTTGCATGTACGACTAATAGCAACGTTAGTACACAATCACTGTAAGAATGGAGTACAGTTAAAGCGGTACAACAAATCAAATGCATGTTGTGCTTCAAAATGTATTTGTGCTTCAAATGTTTTATACAAAGCTAGGTATTATAGAACATATAATTTTTTTCCTAAAGTAATGTATTTATGCTTTTAAAAATCTTGTTACTGTGTTTCTATAAGGGCTATAAGATTTGGGTTTTCAGACATTAGATCATCTTCATCAGTCATACTTTTGTTGCATGGCCAACTACAATATATACTGAATGGACTGTGAAAGTTTGTGCCCCCTTGGTCTTAAAGATATATGTTTCTTTTAATTACAAAACAAATAACAATAAGAAAATCAAAGCTACACGCTAAAAGATCTTCTGCATTGCAAGTTTTGTGTAAAATGTCAACAAGCTCTGACTGATACACAGCCAGCCATTATTGATAATTATATCTAAGTCTTCAATATTCTCCTAAATTAATAATCAATATAAACTGCTAAAATATTTCAATGCAAATAAACTTTATGGGAACAACTACTTTTAGAAAAAATGTGTTGTGGTATCACTAAAGCATCAGTGTAACGTTTCACAAGTCCCGATGTAGCTGTAACCAGTGGGTTTATGTGGAGGCATGATGTAGCACACATGATGTTTTCTCTATTCAGCATATCCCAAATCCAGTAAGACTTATTTACTGATACTGATATGCAGTGCTTTAAAAAAGCATTTTCCTCCTTTCATGTTCTGTTGCTTTTTGTTCTTTTCACACCTAAATGTTTATTACCATGAAACCAATTTTTGATATCAGACAAAAATAACCTTAATAAATACAAAACAGTTTTCAAATTATTTTTGGTCAACCGTCATTCTACTGTAGCAAATTCAAAATCTGTGGTAATTAGTTAATAAACCAATTGCAGTACATAGACACAAAACAGAGTGTGTCTGGTAAAAGCAGACCGACTATAAGATGAGCGTCAGCACACTGTAGGTTGCAGAAGTTTGTAAATACACAAGTTTGACGTTTTATTATAAAGTGACATGAAAATTATCTTTAACCTCAAGTTATCCCCTCTGCAAACAAAAGTCCTTCACATGCTTGGCCTTTATTGATCCTCGCTGGGTTTCACATTTGTTCCCTTCCTGGTACATCCCCAGGTGGTCCACGACTGATAACCGTGCTCAGTTATTCACGGGGCTGTCGAACATGCCGACTTCTACAAAGGCAACTGCAGGGAATAAAAACAATGTTTATGGAGTAGAACTAACACTGTTCAAAGGGTGTCTTTTATGACGGACCCCCATTACACCATTATTTTTATATGCATTCTTATTTCAGTCTGTATAACATTATTTTCACGTTTAACTATTAAAACAGCATTTCCTGGTTTTTAAATTCCTAAAACCTGGTAAAACAGGTCAGAGAGCCACAGTGACACAGTGACTCCATGTTGTTCTGCCGCATGGCTCCAAGCCTTAGCCTTGTCTACTCCTCCCACAGCATGATGCTCTCATCTTTTTGATACCCAGATTGCTTGGCATACTAGCATGTGAGGATGGAGTGTTTATAGATGTGCACTGAGGAACTTAAGCATTAACTACCTCAAACTTTTTCCTCAGTTAACATATTTCTAATGGGGCAATAGATGCAAAATTCCTACCCAATGTCGGGTGTAGATTTAGAAGTAATTTCATAATCTCATAAGCCCAGCAGCCCCCAGTTCTGGGGAGGAAATTTTTTTTTTTTACCTTTTTTTTCTAGATTCATGACTGAAAATTCCCTTTTGTTAAAAAAAGCTAATTTGGTATCCACGTATTATATACGATTAAACCAAGATTATTTAAGTAGAATTTGTAATTGCTAAATAAATATTGATTAGATTTAGGCATGATATTTTGACCAGAAATATGGGTCTGGTTTTAAGAGGAGGAAATTTGTGGAATAAATGTAATAACTCTGGGATAGGTATTGAAAACAATTAGTAAAATTTATTAAACACTGTTTTCAAATCTTTCATCCGGCAGTCTCTTCTTTGGACTCTGATATTCAGTTCTGTTGATAGATTTTCAATCCCACCGTTAAACACTGCGTGTGGTCCTTAGATGCTGGACAACTCCTGTGATTAGTCTTTTGACTCCCCTGTCAAAAATCTTGGAAGAGGCTCCTGGTTATTGTTGGTTCATGGTGAAAGGTTGTATTCCACTTCTTGAGCAGAGCTCGCTGGAACAGTCAACGGTTCAGAAACACGGCCGTGACCGATGCCATTTTCACTGACATCTCATATGAATGTCATGCCAATAGTTCCAATAAAAATATACTGAGAAATGTTGAAATACTTACAACGGGTTTTCTCTACTCTTCATACCCCCTCACACCTTCCAGCAGTGCTCATCTGTGTGCAGGTGATGCAGTAAAAATAAGTGAAGATATCTGAAGATATAGGATTTGTTTTCATTGTTTTATTGTTTGTCTTAAATATGCAAATCTTTTATGTTTCCATGTTTGTATTGTGCATGTAAAGTACTGTATACACATGCTACATATATCCCTGTCACTTCATCGGACTGGAAGCTGCTTCTTGCTGGTTTAATTCTGCACTCACTGAATATTTGTGTGAGCTTCTCGTCGACTTAGTGTGCATCCTGCTCTTCAGCTGGCAGTCTAGGACCTCCTGCGTTTCAAGCCAGGTGTTTGCCTGTGTGGAAGTTTGCATGTGTGTGTGTGTGTGTTTGTACGGCAGACAGAGAGGACTCTCCTCTGGGCTCCTTGCTGTCATTGAGCAAAGCCGATTATGGGACGTGCCAGGGTGTCAGGAACACCCCCTACCAATATACAGACTCATAGCTTTCCACTCATCTGTATGGATGCTTCTGCGAAACTCCATCTTTTCTGCTTCCTAAAGCCATCTAGGGATTGAGCCAAATGGTTGCTCAACAGCTTCATATGAATATATGTAGTCCCTATCTTCATTCTGCCATAGCTAGGTCAGATTGATGTTCATCTTACAACCACAAACTTAAAATGATGATCTGTTAATTAAGGCTAAATATCAACGCTCAGTTTTCTGGGTCCAAAAACCTGCAGCCCGACAATGGATTCAGTCCTTCTGTTAGGTTATTAGTGCAACGCTTGATACGTAATCCTGACAAACTCAGTGCTCTTGTAGTGTGAATTCCTGCACTTAGTCTCGAGCTGTTGTTTGTCGTTATTAATTCTCAGAAAATGTTGACTAGAAATCACTGATATTCTGATTAAATTACCGAATGCGATCTGAAGTCTAGTGTCTAAGCAGTGTACAATGAGAATGCACTAGCAGTGATAATAAAAGCCCAAATATATTAAAGGAAGCATATTTATCCAACTTTGATCAGCTCTTTAACCTAAAGATACTTTGGGCTGTAGTTCACATCAACAAAACATTCTTTCTGTCAGGTTTGTTTATCGATGAACTCAGAGCACACACACACAGGACAAAAGTTTGAGAGGTTTATTGTAAGGTGAATGATTGATGGATGAAGTAACCAGAGGTGCAGGAATACAGGGGCTCAGGGGTGCAGGTGAAGGCAGGAGCTGACGGCTTGGAGAGAGAGTGTTCAGCTAAGCTGGAAGGCTTGGCACTGAACCAAGTCTTCTCAGAGTGGCTAGTCAGGTTAGCAGAACTTGAGAGACACCAGGGCACAGAGCTGAGGTTCTCCAGGGCGGCTAGTCAGGTTAGCAGAACTTGAGAGACACCAGGGCACAGAGCTGAGCTTCTCCAGGGCGGCTAGTCAGGTTAGCAGAACTCTGGAGACACCAGGACACAGAGCAGAACCTCTCCAGGAGCAAACAGTGAACAAATAGTCTTTAGAGTGACTGGCAGGACTAACCTTTACAACAGGAGCAAAACAAAGCTTCCAAGGCAAAACGGGAACTGGCATGGAGAGGTGTAGAATGATGATGGACCAGCACTAAAGTGAGGCAGAGGGAGGTTTAAATAGAAAGACTAACAGGTGAAATGCATCTGACTGAATAATTACTAACAGGTGTGACTGACTGCAAGGAGAGTGGAGTGAAGGCTGAGTGGAAGGGAAGGAGGAAACTAAAATTTAACAAATTAAAACCCAAACAAGGTGGAAAAACTGAGAATAATAGTAAACCAAAGCCGAATCAAAACTAAACCATGACATTACCCCCCCCCTCAAGGCCGGTCTCCGGACGGCCTAACAGATTAAACAACCACCAACCCAGGGTGGGTGGAGGGAGGTACGGATGGTGGGCTAGAGTCAAATCAAACTGATCGGACCAGGGTGGGTGGAGGGTGGTACGGATGGCGGGCTAAAAATCAAACAAAAACTACCCACTCAGGGCGATCCAAGACAAAGTAAAAACGAAAGCGGACTAAAGGGGTTTCTAACAACCCCTGGAAGGCAAAAACAACGCGTCTAACAGATGCTGACAAGCGAGCATCGCCACCAGGCTAACGGGCAAGATTAGACGCACAAATGCTAGAGGGAAGGAACGGGCGCACGAAAACGCCAGAGGGAAGGAACGGGCGCACGAAAACGCCAGAGGGAAGGAACGGGCGCACGAAAACGCCAGAGGGAAGGAACGGGCGCACGAAAACGCCAGAGGGAAGGAACGGGCGCACGAAAATGCCAAAGGGAAGGAACGGGCGCAGCGCCAAAGGGAAGGAACGGGCGCACGACAGCGCCAAAGGGAAGGAACGGGCGCACGACAGCGCCAAAGGGGAAGGAACGGGCGTACGACAACGCCAGAGGGAAGAACGGGCGTACGACAACGCCAGAGGGAAGAACGGGCGTACGACAACGCCAGAGGGAAGAACGGGCGTACGACAACGCCAGAGGGAAGAACGGGCGTACGACAACGCCAGAGGGAAGAACGGGCGTACGACAACGCCAGAGGGAAGAACGGGCGTACGACAACGCCAGAGGGAAGAACAGGCGTACGACAACGCCAGAGGGAAGAACAGGCGTACGACAACGCCAGAGGGAAGAACAGGCGTACGACAACGCCAGAGGGAAGAACACGCCGGGGCGTGAGGGAAACGCCGGGGCTTGGGGAAGAGAACGCCGGGGCGTGAGGGAAACGCCGGGGCACAAGGGAAGCAGGAACATCTAAAATGCCAAGGAACAAGAACGGAGGGCGTACTAACACGCCGGGGAACCGAGGGCGTCCTAAGACGCTGGGGAACCACAAATCAGAGGGCATCCTAACATGCCGGGGAACCAAGAATCAGAGGGCGTCCCAACACGCCGGGGAACCGAGAATCAGAGGGCGTCCTAACACGCCAGAGAGCCAAGAATCAGTGGGCGTCCTAACACGCCAGAGAACCGAGAAACAGAGGGCGTCCTAATACGCCGGGGAACCGAGAAACAGAGGGCGTCCTAACACGCCAGGGGACTAAGGAACTAAGAGGCCAAAACAAAAACCAAGGAAGCTCAAACCAGCCAAAGCTAAGGAGCATGAAACAGCTCAGGGCCAGGGGTCAGAAATCTAAGCGAGCGCTAAGACCTAAGGAGCGCTGGAAACTAAGAGCGCAGGACAAAAATAAAGAATCAAACCAAGAACTAGAAAATAAGGCAAAACTAGAGCAGGGATAACACCACAAAAGAAAAACTAAGGCAAAACATAAAATCAAAACACTAAAGCAGAAAATGAAACTAAAGCTAACTACAAATAAAGGAAAAAACAAGAAAAACTAGGACTTGAACAAGTACACTAACGTGACAACCAGAGAGCTAAAGCTAAAATGACAAAGCTAAGCAAACCTAGAAAACTAAGGCAAAATCTAGACTCCTAAAACAGAGCAGGGAAAACAAAAGCAAACAAAGACTAAGAACTCTAAGAAAACGAAGAACCCCCTAACTAATTCCAAAACTGAGGAATACTAAATAACTCTAAACTAAGGCCGAGCTATAACAAAATAAACAGAAGGCACTGGCCTTAAGGGCGCAGGCAAAAACAGCTGCTAAGCAAAAGAAACGTCTTGGTGGAGGTCGTCCTGGACGAGGCAGGCGGCGGAGCAGCATCGCCCGACTAAACCCTCGAGGAGGGCGGCCCCGACAGGGCAAAGTCAAGCGGCCCGGAGACCGCGGTCGGCGGCTCCGGCCGAACAGAAAAGTCAAAAGCGGGCGCCGTGGTGGACGGCCCCGACGAGGCAAAGTCAAGCGGCCCGGAGACCGCGGTCGGCGGCTCCGGCCGAACAGAAAAGTCTGGTGCGGGCGTCGTGGAGGATGACCCCGGCATGACGAACCCAAAACAGGTGTAGCACCAACTAAGGCCTCGGCCTGAGGCGAAACTGCTCCCTCGGAGGCCTCGGCCTGAGGCAAAACTGCTCCCTCGGAGGCCTCGGCCTGAGGCAAAACTGCTCCCTCGGAGGCCTCGGCCTGAGGCAAAACTGCTCCCTCGGAGGCCTCGGCCTGAGGCAAAACTGCTCCCTCGGAGGGCCTCGGCCTGAGGCAAAACTGCTCCCTCGGAGGCCTCGGCCTGAGGCAAAACTGCTCCCTCGGAGGCCTCGGCCTGAGGCAAAACTGCTCCCTCGGAGGCCTCGGCCTGAGGCAAAACTGCTCCCTCGGAGGCCTCGGCCTGAGGCAAAACTGCTCCCTCGGAGGCCTCGGCCTGAGGCAAAACTGCTCCCTCGGAGGCCTCGGCCTGAGGCAAAACTGCTCCCTCGGAGGCCTCGGCCCTGAGGCAAAACTGCCTCCCTCGGAGGCCTCGGCCTGAGGCAAAAACTGCTCCCTCGGAGGCCTCGGCCTGAGGCAAACTGCTCCCACGGAGGCCTCGGCCTGAGGCAAACTGCTCCCACGGAGGCCTCGGCCTGAGGCAAAACTGCTCCCTCGGAGGCCTCGGCCTGAGGCAAGGCGGCTCCCTCGGAGGCCTCGGCCTGAGGCAGGGCGGCTCCCTCGGAGGCCTCGGCCTGAGGCAGGGCGGCTCCCTCGGAGGCCTCGGCCTGAGGCAGGGCGGCTCCCTCGGAGGCCTCGGCCTGAGGCAGGGCGGCTCCCTCGGAGGCCTCGGCCTGAGGCAGGGCGGCTCCCCTGGAGGCCTCGGGCTGAGGCTCGTCGGCCGGCGGATTTATTCTCTTGGCGGCCGGCAGAGCGGGGCCTTCGGCGGCCGGCAGGGCCTGACGGGGTTCTCTGGCGGCTGGCAGAGCGGGGCTTTCGGGTGGAGGCGGAACCATCTCCTCGGCTACCTTGGGCGCTGCCGGGCTACAGGCTTCAGAGGGCGGGTCCTCCCGAACCCCCTCACGGGACTTGAGCGGCAGCGGGTCCTCGGAGGCCTTAACGCGTCGGAGTGCCCGACGTCTTAGCCGGGAGGAGCCAGACGGGGAGACAGAGTCTGTCAGGGGGGTGGCAGCAGGCCCACGGGGAAGAAGGTCGTCCCGGTCTCCGTAATAAAAACTCCACAGCTGGTCCTCCTCGACGTGTGGGGCTCTGTTGGATGGAACATCGAGCTTTACTCGGGGGGCCAGCTGCGAGTCATAGAGGTGGTGACCAAGGCGATGAATGGATCTCCGGCTTCTCTTCTCGTGCTCCGGGGTAGCGGTGACAACACCCACGTAAAACACCTGGGGAGTGGGGTCGGCCTTGATCGGCGGCGCAGGGTCCCGGGCAGAAGCCATCCTGGCATACCTCTCTCTCCTCAGGCGTTCGCACATGTCCAGGTAAGCGCGGACCTCCGGGGTGTCAGCCCCTGCAGGTAAGTCCCATGTGGTGTCTGAGTTCATCTTTGGCTGGTCCATACTGTCAGGTTTGTTTATCGATGAACTCAGAGCACACACACACAGGACAAAAGTTTGAGAGGTTTATTGTAAGGTGAATGATTGATGGATGAAGTAACCAGAGGTGCAGGAATACAGGGGCTCAGGGGTGCAGGTGAAGGCAGGAGCTGACGGCTTGGAGAGAGAGTGTTCAGCTAAGCTGGAAGGCTTGGCACTGAACCAAGTCTTCTCAGAGTGGCTAGTCAGGTTAGCAGAACTTGAGAGACACCAGGGCACAGAGCTGAGGTTCTCCAGGGCGGCTAGTCAGGTTAGCAGAACTTGAGAGACACCGGGGCACAGAGCTGAGCTTCTCCAGGGCGGCTAGTCAGGTTAGCAGAACTCTGGAGACACCAGGACACAGAGCAGAACCTCTCCAGGAGCAAACAGTGAACAAATAGTCTTTAGAGTGACTGGCAGGACTAACCTTTACAACAGGAGCAAAACAAAGCTTCCAAGGCAAAACGGGAACTGGCATGGAGAGGTGTAGAATGATGATGGACCAGCACTAAAGTGAGGCAGAGGGAGGTTTAAATAGAAAGACTAACAGGTGAAATGCATCTGACTGAATAATTACTAACAGGTGTGACTGACTGCAAGGAGAGTGGAGTGAAGGCTGAGTGGAAGGGAAGGAGGAAACTAAAATTTAACAAATTAAAACCCAAACAAGGTGGAAAAACTGAGAATAATAGTAAACCAAAGCCGAATCAAAACTAAACCATGACACTTTCTGACATTTAGTTAGTCTTAATTAATTATTATTATTATTATTATTATTATTATTAACATTATTATTATTATTATTTAGTTTAAATCTGTTAAACCAAGGATAACAGGTATGATGATTACTTAATTTAACGTAATGATGATATTGAAAACCGTAAGGTTCACAGCACAGTTTGTAACACTTTGTTTGGTAACCTCCCTGTATTTCCATAATGTTTGAATCGTTATCTGATTTTTTTTAAATCAACTTAAATCTAGAATTAGCTTGAAATGTCAAGCTCTACTTCAATTATTTTTGTCTTATATTTTGTCATATCGTCGCCTTCCTAAAATGATTTGCCTAAATCAACTTAGTAACTTATTGCCATGATATTTTGTGTTTTTGTTTTCTGAAAAACATGAAAGAAAATCACTAAGGCCATTATTTTAGGAAGGTGACAATGTTACAATGGAAAAGTTCAATGCACTTAATTGTATGTTCACTATGCATAATTGTGAAGTGAATAGAAACAAAACATTACATTAACAATTTTATTTTTCTTCAAACACTTACGGGAAAAGTCCATTGTGGAGCTGCAGAGACATGCGCACTGACCTTTATGCAACTGTTTGTGAGGATAGGAAAATGATAGAAAAGGACTATGTGTAGTGAAAAACTAATATGACACTTAACCCTGAACACATCACCACAATGAGGAAACACGGTTGTATCATGGAGAGGGGATGCCTTTCTTCAGCAGGGAAGAAGAAACTGGTCAAAGCTTATAGCAAGATGGATGAAGCTAAATTTAGGGCAATCAATGAAGAAAACCTGTAAGAGGCAGATAAAGACTTGATTCTGGGGCGGAGGTTCACCTCCCAGCAGGACAACAGCTCTAAACATGCAGCCAAGAATGGGATAATTTAAGTCAAAACAAGTCCATGTGTTAAAATGGAATACTGTAAGTCCTCAACCAAGTCCAATAGAGAGAAGGAACTTAAAAAAGTCTGTAGTTGACTTGGAAATATATGTTCACAGGCACGTCATATTCAGTCTATTTGCATTTAAGCTATTTTCCAAAAAGAATAGGCAAAAGTTTCAGTCGTTATGTGCCAAATAGTTGGTGAGGAACTCCCAAAGACTTGCAGTTGTAAATGCTGAGATTGATGATTCTACAAAATATTGATTCTGGGAGGAGAAAACAAATGTATGCCACACTTTTCAGATGAAACTGATGCCTCCTTTTTCTTCTCCTTAACATTCATGCACTACTTTGTGCTGGTCAGCTACATAAAATCTAGGGCTGGACGATAATTCAATAACAATATATACTGAGTGATAGACATATATCTATGATAGAAAAAAAGGGCCAATAAAAAGTTCAATAGAAGAACAGTTTTTCCTCCTTTTGCATTATCGCCATGTTACACATATATAACAGTCATTACATCCTCCCAAACAATCCCAAACAGACCTGGGAACGCTCTGTCACCAAGCTTTGCCCCCTTCAAATAGTTCAGAGAGCATGCATTATTTTTTGTTTTTTAAAAACTTGCAGTTTTGGTATCTGTATCTAAAAATAGGTCGCTAATCAACAGCACAAAATGGCCAGGGCTGCACTTAAAATATATGTTTTGAATTTGTTGATAATTATTGATATCAATCAATGTGATTTCTATTTTATTGATTTTTTTCTATATCATCCAGCACAAAAAAATCCCAACCAAACAGAGTGAAGTTTGTGGGAGAGCAGATGAGATATTAATGATCTGATCAGGTCTTTGTTCTTGTTCTTTCAAAAGTCTTTGTGATGAAACTATTCAAACATTCATGTCATAAGACAATAAAACTAAACAACAGAAAGCTCAGTGGATCTAAAAAGAGTAACACATCTTCATAAATCTAGTAAAAAAAAAAAAAAGGATCTGACCTTGGCTACAGAACCTGCTCCAAGTGTTGACCACATTTCAGCAACAGAGACACACTCAGACATGATCCAGTACATCTCTCTCATTACAGATGCAGCGTCGTCTGTGTTGCCAGGGACATTTGGTGGCAGACGAAGTGACCAGGCTCCCAAGAGTGTCCGGTCCACCCAGTACTCCTCAGTACTTGCTAATTATTCTTCACACCTAATCTGAGAAAGACAAGGAGGATGGACAGATACGAGTGGGTGAAGAGGAAGACAGAAGAAAGAAATAAGGAGAATTGGGAGTGTCTGAAGACCAGTGGGACTTGTTGTGCTTTTATGCGGGGACAATGAATCACATGTAGCCACCACCTGTCCCATGTTGCCTCTTCTGTTGCTCTCAGCATTGCTGACAGGATGACTGTGTTTGTACAGTATCCTGCCAGCTGGGTTGGAGCTGGATAGAATGGCTTTTTACAGGGAATTGATAACAGATTGGACTACCGTCAGCAGGGCAAGGTCAGGCTTAATTCTTTATTTTCAGGATTTTTCACACAGTTGGGTTTATTTTTGTTGAGCCCCATGACAACATTATTTCAGTCCCATGTGTACCAGCAATTAGACCTATTTTGCATCCACGGCAGCTCTAAAGAATGTGCACAATCCTGTTAAAATGCAACTATGATGTAAAAAAGAAAACGAAGAAGAGCCTGAGAAATCCTTTCAACATTTTTCCACCATTAATGTGAAACATCCCATACAGTTTACACCCGCAATCAATTATGACGGATCTGATTACCACAAGATAAAGTTTAGCTGTCCTGTTAGGAATCTCCCTCACATTTACTCATTTGCATACTTTAGCTAAAGACATAACTTTGCAGAGAAGTTACAAAGGATGAAACAGACCATATTGTGCCAAAGTTATAAGTCAAGAGCAGAGTATGAAACAATACTGACACACAGTAACCACAAACTTCAATGTATTTTGTTTCATTGTGGGATGTGCCAGGTTTTCAGGAACACCCCCTACCAATAGAAACATCCCCTACCAATAGGGGATGTTTCTATTGGTAGGGGATGCCTTCAATCAGGACGTGAAGTCTTGTATATATATTGTAAATAAAAGCAAAATAGACAAGGTTTTGGTCATATTTTTCAAGTTTTATGTTTATTCTTAATTATGGCAGGATTAATCCTCCATAACGGACCATGACAGGGTTTTGAATAGCTGTGAGGCAAAAAGAAAATGGTAAAACCACCTTTCACAGAAATTACAGCAGGAAGTATTTGGAGTGAGTCGCTACAGGCTTTGCACATGTAGAGAGTCAAATATTTGCCTATTCATTTCTGTAAATAACTCAAGTGTCCACGGACCTCGCGGATGCATCAAGCATGAACCAGGCTTAAAAGAAAGATGAGCAGAGAGTCAGAGTATCAATATGTGGGAGTGTTCTGCCGGGCGCTTTTACGGATAGGTGGTAGAGCGGGCGAACTATACAGCGTCTACAGCACCTGAAGCACTCGGGTTCGGGTTCCTGACCTCTGCTCATATACTGCCTGTCTTGCTCTTCTTCCTGTCAAGTTATTGAAAAATAAAGGCTCTTAGTGTCACAGAATCTTAAGAAAATAAAGCGTTATAATAGTGCAGCATTTCTCACATTGGTCATAAATCAATTAATATGCAGCAAAAACTTTGCACAACAGTGCACCATTCAGGTGGATGGAGGCTCAAGCCTAGCAGCAACATGCGAAAACAGGCAGGGTCCTTTTACTGTGAGGATGCGTGATTAGGATAATTTGTAGTTTCAGTTTTCGAAAACACATCGTATTTTGCATGTAAGTGCAAGAAAACTTTGATTTTGGTCTCATCTAACCAGAGTACCTTCTTTCATCTTCTTGCTGTGTCCCTGATGTGGATCATGGTAAACAAAAACAATGACTTCAAAAGGTTGGAACAGTGGAGTGTATCACCCATATTTTTATTGTTAACAGTTTTTCCAACATCAGATGGGTTCCTCTGCAATTCATCCAGTTATCATAGACTAAAAAAAGGAACTCCTTTATTGTCCCAAAATATCATTGGCTATTTGGCAATTTCTCTAATCAATTCTCTTCTTGCTTGGCTCTCAGTGTAGGTGACCATGCTGGTTGGTTTGCTGTAGCGCCATACTCTTTCCATTTTCTAATTATGGATTAAACAGCAATTTGAGCTGTCCAGAGCTCTTATTGTTTCATAACCCAGCCCTCCTTTAAAGTACTTTACAACTTTCTCCCTGGCATGTGGTGTGTCCCTGGGTCTTCATGATGCTGTTTGTTCAATAATACTCTCTAAGAAACGTGCATTACCTTCTCAGAACAGTTGCATGTATAATGTAAACCAAATATAAGTTTTTGGTCATATATTTCAGGGTTTGTTGTGAATTCTTTGGTAAGCCACTTTACTTTACAAAACTGGATGTTTCTCCCATGATGTGGAGAAAAAGAACAGAAGCTAACCCAGGAGGCTGCCAAGAGTACCACAGCAACACTGAAGGAGCTGCAAGGAATCCTTCCAAGTATGATGCTCTACGTGTGGCAACAGTTGCCAGACTTCTCCTTAGCTTTTCATTGTTTTAATCTATGCCTTGCCAATAATGGTCAGATAAAAAAATAAAAACTGTTGTCTGTTAGTTCTGTCAGAACGTCTATACCTTATGCCTGGCTAATTATGTTGAATCTAGTGTTAGTGATGGGAATGGCGGTTCTTTTGAGTGTGCTGCATCACTAGGATCTATACATTAAAATTATTTGTTCAAACAATCTGTTCACCAGATCATTCAGTTCATGTAACTACATTTCTGGTTCCTAGCAATTATATATGTAATATTCTGAGTTCTGTTATGGTTTATGTTAGTTTTAGTTTTCCTTTTCTTTCCTATCTTTTATTATCTGGCTGTTTTGAGTTCTGTCTGATTTGGATTCTTGTTTAGGTTTGTGCTTACTGTTTTAGTTATGTCTTCAGATGCTTCTTAGTTTAGGTTTTGAATTTGTGATCTGTTCCTGTGTTGAGCCTCTGCACTGATGTCTGGTCTAATTACTTACTCTGCACACCTGCCTAACTCCACCCCTGCTGCAATCACCTCTCACCGGTTTCACCTGATTCCACCTTCATATAAACTGCTGAGACCAGACATCAGTGCCAGGTTGTCCTGTTGAGTATGGGTGAGTCTCCTCCTGCAATTCTGTATGTCGGTTTGCTTTTTTTGGATTTTTGACTCCTTTTCCTCCAGAAACCTGAGCCATTCTGTCCGGTCTGTTCCTGCATTGTCTGCCCTGCTCGTTAGTTTGTTTTTTGTGTCACCTTTTGTTCTACAGTCTGTTTGGATTTTCCCCCTGTTTTTTGAGTTGGTAATTAAAGAGCTTTTTTTAAGAAACCTCTGCTGGTCTGGCTGAACTCTGGGTCCTTTTCCTCTAATCATTACAATATAAGGCAATCAGCATGGCTTAGGTCACATTTAGTGTGCTATTTGTAGTTTTAATTACATTTTCTGTTCATCTATATTTAAAATAGGCAATAAGCATGGCTTTAGTGACACTAAGTGTGCTATGTATAGAACTTTGTTTTTTGTAGTTAAAACATTTAATAAAGATCAGACAGACTTTTCATATTCTCTCACCTTATTTTGTCAGCTCAGATGGAAAAAGGATCCATACATCGTCAAATATGATTTTTGGATCCGTCTGCTTTGTTTGTTATTTAATTTGTATATCATACACAATTATTTTTATAAAACCCAGGAGTGACATCTCTTCATTTATCTACTTAGTAAAACAATAAAAAGTTTTTCTGCAGAATGGTGCAGACCTGTGGGAGCGGGCGTGTTTGATTAAGTGCGGGGACTATGACGGGTAGAGGAGAGGCAAACCCAGATGCACAAACCACCACTGGGTGCGTTCACTCATAGAGCTGAAAGTAATAAGCATATTTTACCAAAGTCATCAGGAGCTGCTTTATTGTCAAGTGTTTGCACAAATAAGGAATTTGACTCTGGTTTCAATGTTATAAATGCAAACTTTAGAAGAAATAAAAATAAGGATTAAAAGAGTAGTATGTATGTGTATGTACTTGCTGTATGTCGTGATTCTCTTGTGTGCGCAGATTAAGGTTGGTTTTGGATCCAGGTGAAGACTGAATGGCGCATTCAGTAAATTTATTTCCAATTACCTTGTAGTTAGATATTTATCTGTCTTCTCTACTGTTTTTGTGTCGAGGAGCATTTCTCAAGTAGCTCTATCTCTGAACTTAATACATCTCCAGGATGTGCTATACAAATAAAAAAACAAAAACAAAAAACACATTATTTTAAAAGTGTAAGTATAGCATTAATTGGAGACACTGAATGTGATGTTGCCTTTTCCCATCTATTCACTATATCATTCACTGACTGTCTTCTATTTATCTAAAATTGATTCACCAATGTAACAGCTCCAGGAGGGAAACACAGGCTCGCTTCTCCCCAGCGACAGAATCCATCTCGTTCTGTGGGATCCCAAGGCCTTCTCAGGCCAACGGATATACAGTAATTCTAGAGAGTTCTTGTTCTGCCTTTGGGCCTCCTCCTTATGGTGCTCAAAATGGACCTCCACAGGTAGGACATCCTGACCAACTAATAGAACTACCTCAGTCGAGTCCTTTCCATTCAAAAGATCAGCGACTTTACTCTGAGCTCCCCCAGATGATGCTTTTCTCACACACTAAACACAACAGCTCAAAGCTACACCCACATTGCTGGAGATGAAGCCCCAATCGGTCTCTCCATCTCCCTACTCTCATTTAGGCCACTTCACTTCATCACCATCCTATCAGCAAAAAGAAAAAAATGAGACCATGTGGTTCCCTAACCTGAGACTTTCATCCCAATAGATTCACCTTGAGATCCTGTCCATGAACTCAACAAAGAGAATTAGTGCACAAAGCCTTCCTGGCCAAGTTCTGGAACTGCTTAGAAGTAGAGCACAACTAGTATTTGTATAAAGATAGACAGAAGAAGAACAGACTAAAAAAATAATAATATGCTATTTGAGCATTTGTTTTTCTGCTTATTGCTTGGATTCTGTAAAAATGCATTTCTAATTCCAGGAGTTTTAAATCTTTTCTGTTTGTTTTTGAAAAAGTAACAAATATTTCTTTGCATTTGTATATTGTTTGTTTGATGACTGGTAAAATTTTAGATTTTTCCTTATTGTCTTACTACATGATGTGTTGTAGATTCATTGTATAAATCGACTTCGCACTCAGGAGAATTAGGAAAAATGTGTGTTTCTCACTCTCGAGATGTGTAACTTCCTATTCTTGTCATTTAAATATTATTGGGTGAATTATGCTTGTATTTTTCATTTCAGCTACATTAAATAGTATGATGTGAACGCATTTATTGTGAACAAATGGGAAGCAGAGGAGCAGTTCCACCTTGACTTCCCAGCTGCATTCTTTCTTTGGGTGGTTGATTAGGATGTCACGTTTTTTTTTTTTTTTTGCCTCACATCTGATTTTTTTCCCTCCCCCCGCTGCCAGAAAGCAACATAAACCCACAAGGCCTCTCTCTCTATTAGTGAGTCTCTGTTTTGGTCCACTTAACTTTGGACCAGATCCTGAGGTGGTGGGGAGACTTGGCCCGGGTGAAATCTCCTTTTGGAGATTTCCTCTGTCCCAGCAGCATATGGGTGCATGCTTCCTCTCCGCCTCTCCTGTCATCCTTCATTCCACTTCATCCTAAGTCAAACCACCATCATTCCTCCTACTTCCACCCTGTGACTCCTGAGGAAGCCATGAAACATGACAGCAATTACAATCAAGCATCCAGGCGCCCTCTGCCCTCCTATTCAACAACAACACACCGTCATCTCCATTCCATTCCTCGCGGTCCATGTTACATTATTTTCTGCCATTCAACCAGGTTTGTCCCGCTGAATCTTGTGCTTGGGAAAAGTGATCAAGATAGCAGCAACAAATTTTATTTAAAAAGATCACATGTAAGAGTAGCTAGTTATCTAAAAAAAAAAAACATACCCAGAACCACTTGTATAGGTTGACTAAACCAATGGTTTTCAGTTCTGGTCCCCGGGTCCCACTGTCCTGCTTGTTTTAGGTGTTTCCTAAAACACCTAAAACAAGCACAAGGACTTTTATCCAGAATGGCTTTGTGTATGAACACACTGCAGCGACTGAGGCAACAGGCATGTACATATGACCATTACAGTGTGGAGCACTGAATGATGATTACAGTACGCCTCCAGGGTCAATAGGAGACAAAAGAGGTCAATTTTACCAATTTCAATTTTACAGAACAATTTTTTTTTTTTACTTATTTCTACAATAAAGTCCAGAAACAAAGTGTATTTATATACACTCCTTTTTTGCACACTATTATAGCAACATGACAGCAGAAAAAGGATTAACTTATTTAATTCTTACAGAATTAAAGGAATCTCTCTTTTGAGTGTTTGTAAGGGCTTTCTGGTATTTTTTACACAATGCACAGGTTTCTTTGTAGTCTTTACCATATTTCCATTGTTCATGTGTGCTATGTGTCTAACGTTTAGACCCCTTTCAGACTCAGCAGGTGTGTTTTGTTTAAAACTGGATGAAGTACGTATGTGTTGAACAGGACTACTTATAGACTTAACATTCACTCATCAATAAATGATGTTGGTGCAGAACCGTTTAATGTTCTTATCTAATCCTCAATGGGATCTACATGAATCACCTTGACCTACCATCAAGATAATCTGTAAGCAATCCAACTGATTGAAAACAAACAACATTTTTAAGAAATTCAATTAAAATCCATGAATTAAAAGTATAAAAGGCTCTGGACAAATTCAAGAGCTTTTATCTAAACAGAGAGAAACGTGCAAATATTTAAAATTCCGCTGTCACCTTGTTTCAAATGGAAAGTACCCCCTTGTTCTCATTCAGCCACGACCGAATCCAAGACTTTCTTACCAGCTAGGGAAAGATGTGAGGTTAAGACAGCTGGGGAAACCAGAAAGGAAAGAAGGATGGCTCATGATGCCTGGGCGGGTCGCTTTAGTATTAATTAAATTGGAACGGGTTCTGTCGTCTGTGAACATCGGCTAGCGCTCATGTCTCTGCAAGCTGCTGCTGGCCGTGGTCGGGGTACACAAGCAGCTGATGCCTGTATGATCCTGGCTGTGCGAGGCTGTGCGTTGTTGATACGACTGGCATCAAGAAACATGGCACTCAATGTCAAGCTCTGGCAGGTTTCCACAAAACAAAAGGGAATGAATTTGATTAGATGTGGGGTTGAAAATTTGAACAACATGACAAGGTGAAAGTAAACTGATAGCAGACTATAATGTCTCGCTCTTCGGGCTCACAGAGAAATCCCATGTCATTTGGTTCGTGAATTCAGGCAGATGGTGCATATTTTTTGCTGTATGGTGCTGCTTGTAAGCTTGTTGTTTGTGTTGGAGTGTAAGAGCACAAGTCTATTTTACATTAAGAGCTTCTGCAGTGTATCGTTCCTTTTCATGCTACCCTGATTGTGTGCTGTAGTTATCTGTGAACTCCCGAAAATACCCAAGTTTCTCAGGCTTTGTCTGTATCGGTTTCTTTATACATAGGGTGAAAACAACCCGACCATGCAGTGAAAGCACAAGGCAGCAGTATACACAGAACATAAATCCGTTCCAGCACCAGTCGAGTCATTCAGTACTGTATACAGACCTCTGTTTTTCTGCAAGGGGGAAGAAAAACACTTTGGTTTATGCTGACCCAGGCCTGATCAAAAATGATGTATAGCGCACAGAACTCGCGGAGAACTATAATCGCCTGCCCCGGGCTTTTAATACGATTTCTCCCTTTCAATTTGGAGGTCAATTACCAGCAGGTTAAAGACATCATTAAACTGGTGTTTCCTGAAGTGCCTCTTGCACCCTGTCAAAATAACTTATGATTCATTGACAGGATTGATTTTAAATGGAGACCAACAGCGTGCCTAGAATGCCTTGGTACTGGCATCTATTTTCATTATGCATCACGCTGCGTCTCCAACAAATCTTTTTCTCTCTGGAACGAACATTGGTGATTTGTCATTGTGGCAAATCTCTCCCCCCCCCCCCCCCCCTTCCTCCCCGTCCTGTTCATGACTGTTTTCACAGTCTGGGGACTCATTGGTGGGCCAGGCAAGAATTCAGCTGGCACAGAAAGTTTTGATCTAGAGGAAGGTTTCCTGTCCAATTATCTGCTGATGGTGTGTCTCTCCGAGTTCACTTCTGCGTGTGTCTTTCTGTGTGTAGCGGAGTGTGTTCCCGTATGCGTCTGTGCAAAAAAACAACCCAAACCATTAGAGGCATGTCTGTACATGGATCTCAACTTTGCAACAAGTGATTAAGACCAACGCAAATGGTAAATGGCTACTCCTTTATTGCAAATACAATAGGCACTGAAATCTAACCAAACTGACCAGTAGAGTACAGAAACAAGTGGGGGTAGGGGGTTGTGGGGTTACTTAAAGCTCACATGCAGACAGAAAAAAAACTCCAGTAACTACCAGTTTCTTCTGGCATCTAATTAAAAGGCCTTAAAACTGCAGGAATGGTGTGACAGAAACTTAGAAAAAGGTTGTGGTATTTTTGTGGAGCCCTGATGCACCAGAGCTCTACATAATATGACTCCAACACCAGACAGCATGAAGCGTACGCTAATCAACAGAAAACACTTATTTATGGTATTAAATGCAATTCATTACAATTGTAGACTCACAAAGGATCATTAGGATTAACGCCACTGCATGAATTTAAAACAGAAAACTGAATCTTCTTTTTCCCTACGTAGAGCAGATGGAAGCGTGCCTCATTAAAAATGGCCATGCGTGGCGGCGTATGCAGGGAGCTTTTCCGATGGCAACCATTGATCCTTGACTCTGGCAATAAAGAGCAGAGCTTAATGAATTCATAGAACAAAGTGTTCGAGATAAGAGAGCAAAGGAGAGGGAAAAAGAAACAGAAAGACAGATTCTAAAAAATAAATAAAAAAATGAGGTAGTGAAAGAGAGGGAGTAGCACAAGAGATTTTGGGGAAGCGGAGAGGACGGGGCTCTATACAACAGAGGGATGTAGTGTTACCCTTTTTCCTTCTGGGAGTGTTTGCATCTTTGTGAAGCTATGCCAGATCACTGAGCCCAAACAGAGCGTGTGTGTGCGTGTGTGTTTGCGTGCGTGTGTGTGTGTAAAACAAGCATTGCAGAAAGGGTATGCAAAAAGACAGAATGCAAAGATTTTTGAAGGCTGAATAATTCCTTTGTCCGTGTCAGAGGACAACCTTAATTATAATTGCATAGCAGCTCAAAGTCGGGACTTGAGCCAAGCCAAAATCAAGCCATGCTGAACTAGACTAAACCAAGCTTGGACCTCCTCCACTCAACATGCTTTAAGCCCTGGCTAATTGGGCCAAAAGCAAGCAAAAGCCCCTTCCCAGCTGTGACGGCCGCTGGACTGGGGGAAAAGAAGGATAGAGGAATAAAGAGCAATAGCGAAAGAGAGAAATCTTTTATTTTAATTCACTAATCTACCTCAACTTTAACCAGAGCAATGCCACTTTGTGTTCTCCTCTTTTTCTTTCTATTCTGTATGCAGAACTCCTCTGGTTGCAAACCTCAAATGCCGGTTTTGCCCAATTGCTCTGCCTGGGCTGAAAGTAATGTCTAGATGCCATCAACAAGCAAGCAATCTGGCCAGCTGAATAGGAGGATCGTGTTGAGAGGCCTTCACAGGTTATTGCAGCGTGTATTTCTGTCAGTCTGTCAATTTAAAGATAGGGATTGAATGTCTCAAGTCCACCTAGCAGCTGTGTGTAGCAGCAGGGGCCCCACTAGTCTTGCCACAAGGATGGCGGATGGAGAATCAGATGCAAAATAATTGCTTGTCTGCCCTGCAGTGCCTTGGATTTCATCATCCTGATTGCTGCTTGTGACTCCAGTTTCCATCCTCTGGTTTGACCTAATTTGTGATCTTCCCGCTGTAGGAAGACACTAAAATGTGGCATAACCAAATTCAGTGCTTACAATGTTGGTAAATGATACTGGAGTCAATCCAACACATTTGGTTGCATCATAAAGAAAGCACCGAAGCTAATTCCAGAATTTAAAAAGCAGCAAACGTCATATTCTGAGCAGAGGGTGGGTTTACTGCTGACTGCATGTTCTGTGTTTGTCCGAATGCTACATGTATGTACATATGTGGGGCTGTGGGGTTGAGGAGGGGATCCCCTCAAGGCTAATCATCAGTATACAGCCTGATGAACACACACCAGACGCGCATATGTATTCACTGCAGGCACCCTGCGTCTTGCTGGCTGAGTGACAGCACAAGTACTGCATGCCGCTTCTCTATTATTCACCAGTAATGGAGCGAATGAGGAGGGAACACAGATTAGAAGTAACATAAAAAAAAGAAAAATGAAGGAACAGGAAATAAAATGGGTTACATTGAACTCCGGAGACTGTTTTCTAAATAATTAAAGGAACTGTCTATGTATGCTGGTGGCACATCTGATCTCTGAAATGCAGAAAAGAAGAGACAAATGAGGGATGGGGCATAATGTATGTTAGAAAATAATGGAAAAGAGCAACAGAGAAATTGGAAAGCAGAGGAGCACAAACACCAAAGAAAAGTTTCAGTTGCATACATGCTGCATAAATAACGGTATACTGTACCTCCAGTATAGCTATATTTCAGTTACAATAGGTTAGAACTATCAACTCATTAATTTTAATTTAGTAAAAATGCATTTGTCTTGTCCAGAGGATCTCAATAATCAAACAGCTCTTGGGGAAGATGCAGGCTGGACTTGTTACATCTCTTCATGTCCAAACAAAAGATCATCAGGAGTTTCCTAACAAATCAGTCTCACTTCATCATCATCAATGTCTGTCCATTGGCTGTGTTCAATTTCTATGATAACTGACTATTCTGCTTGTAATGATTGTACGTAGGGAACCCAATATTCAAGCCAACGGAGAAATATTTTCTTAAAAGTTTATTTATTTAAAAAGGGACTACATATTAATGAACATACAGTATATATCATATGTACATATGCCAGATTTGGCCATTGACTAATTTCCATGTGTAGTAGATGTTATCATTCAATTTTAAATAAAAGAAACACAAGACACATACATTAAAAACAGGCCAGACAGAAACAGTATGTTAGGGTCACTCACAGCAGCAAACTACACACAAGATAAACTCAGGACGAAGACAGACAGGAGCAATTATTCATTAACATACTCAAAAGAGTAGTTGTAGCATTTTCTTAAGCTTTGCAGTAGCCCTAAAGTGTGACATGTACAGCACATACCCTAAAATGTCGATCTGAGTTTTTATAAAATATGCTCACAAGTTTGAATTGACCTCAACCATTCCTTAATATAATTCTTGAATGTTGGAAAACGTGAAGCCTCCCTTACCGAACTTGTCAGACTATTCTATTGCATACAGCCCTTGTCTGAAAGAACATTTAAACCAAATGCAGTATTGATGTGTGTCAAGGTGGTGGCAGACCAGACAGGTAATGGCTGTTACGGCTGATGAAGGTAGATGACTGGAACTGACCAGATGATGTCGGCAGAGAGTGCAATCCAAGTCGTGATCAGAGCACACAGCTGATGAGTTCCCAGAAAGGCCAGAGCGAGCACTTATCCTCACAGGAGAACTATGAAGCTGCCGGTGCACAAAAGCACAAGACGTCTGTATGATTTGATTGGATTTGACTTTTGAACCTGAATGGAATAGATTTAGAACTAGTGAGGGCAGGGCAAGCACAGGAACACAGGGTAAGCAGGCTGAGCAGACAAAATCTGGGAGCCAACATGCAGGCAGAGAGCTGAGAGATGTTGTGGGACTGACTGACTGTGATAGTCAGATATATATAGGTGGAGTGGCAAATGAAATGACTTGATAATAATTACTCAGAGTCAGGTGGAGCTGATTATGGTGAGCGAGTAGTGACTGGGAGGTGGCTGACAGGAGTGTGGAGCAAGAAGAAAAGTTCATCAGCCCAAAATGTAAACAGGCCCAAATCAAGACACTGCTGGCTAATGGATGCTTGTTGTCCCTGCTTCACAATGAAACCCAGATATTCACCACAGCAACAGGATCCCATCTAGGTCAGTGGTAATCAACCCGGGGGCTAGACAGCTCCCGGGGATAGTTGCTCAAAGCTCTAATGCCAAAGATATGCTTATACTTTTTGAACATATACAATGTACTAAATGCCAATCAAAAATCTTTTTTCTCTTTTTCCACTACCTGCATGTCTGAGAAGTCAACTAGTTATCCAAGGATGCAGGGCAAAGAGATCAATGGGGCTGTCTATTTTCCAGATAATTGTGAAATTCTCTTTTTTCTGTTGGCACACACATACATAGTTGCTCACATACGTAAGTGTGTGTGTGACAGCGCTGCGTGCAAATGGGTGCACAGGTTATTGAGTGCTTACAACTTTACAACTTTGTTTAGTGGAGAAAGGGGAGCTTTCTGGAAAAGAAAGGTTAAGAACCACTGATCTAGACTGAAGGATGTTGGGAAGTATGTCCAGATTGTTTCCAATATTGTGTTGAAGAAGGATGAAAATAAATACACAACAGTCTTTAATTTGAAGTTGTAGATATTGTAGATATGCAGTTTTAAATAATGTATATATAATCTATCCTATAGAGTAAAATAAGGAAGATGAAGCAGTTGTGTAGTTGTTTCTTGCAGGTCAGCTCTAATGCTGTGTTCAGACCAAACGCGATTTGAGTGTCAGGTGCATCAAGGTTTACATGCAAAGTCTATGGTGGACGCATATCTAGGAGCGTTGAGAGGTCCTGCAGCGCATTTCATGCATCTGACATATTTGATGCAGTTCAGAAGTCGGGCGCACTGCGTTTTGAGATTTCAAGTGTTTGACACCCATCCAACGTGTCCAAAGTGGCAGACACTGGAGTTGGAATACCTTAACTTTTATTGCTGGACCCAGAGCATAAACCAAGACTATGTGACGTAGTGGCACATTTTCCATCAGGATGGAAGGACCAGGAAAAGCCGGGAAGTCGACAATGGAGAATAAAATCATCATCACTGTTTGAGACCATCCAATTATCTATGTTCAGTCAATGTATCACTACAGAGAGCAATTGAAAAGACCTTGTCTGGAGGAGGATTAGCAAAGAAGTTGGGATCTCAAGAAAGTTATAAAATCTTTTACCACTGTAAATATTTCCATGTAGCTCCTCCCAACTTGCGTCAGGCGCGTCTGTCCACACAACTCAGAGCGCCAAAAACCACGCGCGTTTGACGTTAAAGTCCAACACCTTCCAAGTGGAGGAGCTGGACGCCCTTTTGGTGCTGAAATCGCATTCAGTCTGGAGGCTGAATAAGTTGTGTAGAGTACTACAAAAAAATCTACTAAGAGAAGTGTGCCCAACTAACTTGAACCTTCAAACAAACAAACACACACACAGACCAGGCAAGGAAGGCATTAATCAGAGAGGCGTTACAGACCAAAGTTAAACCTGAAGGAGCTGCAGAGCTCCACAGCAAAAACTGGAGAATCTGTCCATAGGACCATTATAAGCTGTACACTCCTTAGAGCTGGGCTTTATGGAGGAGTGGCCAGAAAAAAAGCTATTACTTTGCAAAAGGCATGTGGGTGACTCCCTCAATGTATGGAGGAAGGCGTTAAGGTCAGATAAGACTAAAATTGAACTTTTTGTCCACCAAGAAAAAGGTTTTGTCTGGAGCAAACCCGACATATCCCATTAGCCCAAGAACACCAACCCCATAGTGAATCGTGTTGGTGGCAGCGTCGTGCTGTGAGGTGTTTTTTTTTTTCAGCAGAAAAACTGGTCCAAGTCTTGGGAATGTAATAATTTAGGTTTTTGTTTATGATTTTTGGACTGATCATTCTCCACTGCATGCTCCACCCTTCCCAGTCACCGTTCACTCACTCAACACAGTTAGTTCCACCTGCTACTGCATTTTTTTTAACGTGTCCTGTTTGGCAGTGTAGCACTAAGAATTGCTGTCTTAATGTCAAAGATAGCCCAACTGATTTTACTTTCACAAGTGGAACATTGCTGCTTTCGCCATAGTGCTCCACTTGATTTATATATGAATAAAGCTGTATATGTATTTCCATAAGAAAAATGCTCAATAATGGTTGTGAGGAGCCAAAGACCTGCCCCCCAGAGCACCGAGGCAGACGCCAGGGGAACCAGAACCTCAGATGCCCGAACTGAACCCCCAGAGCAAAGGTGCCCAAGAGGGGCCATCCCAGGGAGGGGCAGAGAGGAGAGTCCCAGGAAACCCCTCCACAGCCATAACAGCGAAGCGAGCCTGTGGCTCCCCTGGCAGCCAGCTACAAGCCAGAGACCCAACTACGAGCCAGAGACCCATGGCCCAGGGGTGGGGGGATGGGCTCCACACTTAGTGGAGACCTGAGATGTCCCAGGAGAGGGGGCAGTCTCAACCCAACCTGACAAAAAGACAAACAGAAAATCCCATACGCAGTCACAGTCACAGTCACACATTTCCAGTCTATTGACTTGACAGTCCTTTTAGTATGACCAGATGCCAGCCCTACTTGTCATCTAATTTTCTATTCTCCTAAAAAAAAAATGCATTGTTACGTATACAACTACACTACTTTTTTTTCTATAAAAGAACCCAGTTAATTAACAGAAAAAGCAAAAAGTAAGTAAGCCTTATGAGTTGTCTTATTGCCAGACTTTGTTCACCTTTGCTCCCTCAACATTTACTGTATCCTAATTATTATGCCTTCATTTAACTTTAAAAAACAACCACGAACCATTTATAGTAAACATTGTTTGCCTGAAATAGACTTCTGTGTCTCCAAAAGGCCATTTTGTAATTGTGTATAATTGAGAACACTGTACACAATGCATTTGTGTGAGTTCATATTAGTCCCCTTGAATACACAAAGCTCCGAGTCTGAGTGGTTAAGATTGGATCTGAACAATGAGCCCCACTCTGCTGCGCTGTAATTATGCAAATGCAATGCGTGTTTCAATCAAACTGTGTACATAAAGCACACTCATGATGATTTGGAATTAACCACAAGGCATTTAGGAAACTTAACCGCAAATTATTGAGTGGAGTGAACAATGATTTTGGTAATGGTATGAGGAATAGTTTTCCCAGTATAATGAAAGAAACAAAACAATGTGGCAAGATTAGTTGACAAGCAATAAATCTGTTCCCTTTCTGCCATGTTGCTCCTTATCATCTCATATAATGAAAATGCATGCATCACAATATAAGAAGAGGTCAAACATCATCAGTGCTGAGCCTTTTTGATGACTACATTGTTCCATATGCAGTTACTAAAAACAAAGAAACAAAAAAACAGAAGATAAACCTCGGATCCTAAAAGCTTTTAATTCTTTGCCAACAACAATTTATGGCAGCCTGTTTTTAAAGAAACAAAACATAAACATGAATAGGACTATATTTAATCTACAAAGTGCGAAGCACGGTCAGGCACAAGCTGTTATGCAAAGACTAGCAAGTTATTCAGAAAGAAAGGAGCATTTTCTCAGAGGTAAATCTACTATTCACCTGTGTGAGCTGCAGCTGCAAGGACCAGCTTCGGTTCTGAGGCTTTTAGCTACAAAGGCTGTCCAGTGGGACTTTAGTAACAAAGCTCATGCTAATGGATGTCTGTTTGTATTCATTTATGTATATGCTGTTACTTATCTGGTTGTCAATAGTATATGACATACCATCTGTGTATTTTTAAAAATTGGAATGTAGGCTCCAATGAAGCAAAAAGTACATTAAGAAACCTGCACCTATCTATCAAGGGTTACCTTTATGATGAGTAATATATGCAGATGTCCAGTCATGGTAAAATAAAAAAATGGAGAAGGGTGTATTGCGCCTCTCACCCAATGAACACAGGCAGTAGCCCCAACCCCACCCAGCGACCTGTAGGAGCGGATATAAACTGGATCAGGTATGAAAGTACCATGTTTCAAGACATAAATTCAATATTAGAATGTATTAATCTTTTATTAACCACTGTTTCACTCCAGCTCCACCTGAAATCCTGACTCATCAACACAAAGTAATAGAAACATTCTGTCCAGGAGCGATGCTGAAAAACTAGTCTACTTTTAAGACTAATCTTTAAACTTTCCTTTTTGACAAAGCTTATAGTTAGAGTGGCTCATGTTACCCTGAGCTACCTCTATAGTTATGCTGCTATAGGCTTAGGCTGCTGGAGGACATCAGGGCCTATTTTTCTCACTCTACTGATTTCTACTGTTCTCCAGTTTCGCATTGCTTGTCGTCATTTCAGCTTTCAATTTTTTGCTCTCTTTCTTTTTTCTTCATAGTAGGTACACCTGGTCTGGCGTTCTGTTAACTGTGACATCATCCAGGGAAGACAGATCACCCGTTATTACCATCTAATGTAGAACAGATTACTGAATCAATCTGTGCTTGTTTTTCTTTCCTGTTGTGTCTCTGCTCTGTCTTCTCTAACCCCCAGTCTGTCGAGGCAGATGGAGGTTTTACCTTCCCGTTAATGGGGAGTTTTTCTTTCCACTGTCGCTTCATGCTTGCTCAGTATGAGGGATTGCTGCAAAGCCATGGACAATGCAGACGACTGTATATTGTGGCTCTACGCTCTTTCAGGATGAGTGAATGCTGCTTGTCAAGACTTGATGCAATCAACTGGGTTCCCTTAGATAGGAATTTTTTTTTGACCAATCTGTATAATCTGACCCAATCTGTATAATCTGACCCAATCTGTATAATCTGATAGATGTTGATTTTGTAAAGTGCCTTGAGATGACATGTTTCATGAATTGGCGCTATATAAATAAAATGTAATTGAATTGAATTGAATTAATATACAAAATGCATATTTACGTTCTCGGCTGTGAGCTAATTAAAAGTATGCAGAGAGTCAGACAGGATGCTTCATGTACTGTTGTTGGACTATCGTGGGAAGAGTACAGTGAGATTCATCATTGTGGCTTATGTAGCTGTAAAAATACAACAAGAGGTAGACGGAGCAGCAAAATGTGCCAGAAACACAAGTGTTCTTATGTTTGTGTTATGTATGTGGTTTGATATTTCCATAAAGTCAAAGTAAGTTTTACTCTCCATCATGACACAGTGAAAGATAGGTTAACAGGTTTTTGAGGAACACTTTGCTAAACTGGTGTTTCTGTAAAGGCATCTGTGAAGCAAAAACGATTTATTGATTTTCTTTGGTAGACTAATCCAAAACAATAATCTGGGTGATTTTGCTTTTAATTAAGGCTCAAAGCGCTTCCTGTCACAAAGGGAGAATGTGATGAAATAAGATGAGCAGAGAGAGGCAGAGATGTCTCCTTTTGGTTGGACTAATTTGATGCTATTTTAATGAAAACTAAAAAGTCTCTTAAGTCATTTGTTTTGGTTTAAGCACAGTCTGGAAAAACCATCTGTTATAATCCTGTAAAAACCTCTAAATTGTTTGCCTTCTGGGGTGATCCCGAGATCTGGAGGCTTCCAATAAAGGCCTCTAACATCAATATTTTTAAAACAACAAATGAAAAAAAGTATGTATTTGTAAAGTAGGAACCAAAATGAATGTAGTTTAATATTTGCGGTTTTAATTTTTATTTATTTTTTTATTAGTGTCCTGTCTGGCAATGTGGCAATAAGAATTGTTGCCTTAATGCCAAAAAGAGTCCGACCGATTTTACTTTCACAAGCGGAGCCTTACTGCTTTCACCGTAGTGCTCCGCTTGATTTATATATGCAAAAAGCTTTAATATAATTAATGCAGGGAATATTTCATCTAGCAAGAAGGTAGAAGAGAAAAAAGGAGTAAAGGTGAAAGAAAGAGGACAAAAAAGGGAGAGAACGATACAACATCCTCAGTCTGCTTCTTTACCTGCAAAGAGAGACATAAAAAGAACACCACAACCAGCCGATAAAATATTAAAGATACAATCAACCAAAGCCTTGATACATCACTGAAGAATATAGAGTATTAATCAATACAATATGTATAAAGTGACAGCTAAAGATAATAATAGGGGTTTTCTGTATAGAAGTGAATCTGTAAGTACCTGAATCCAAGCACCTGTAGGTGTTTGTGAGAGTGCACTTGTGTATGAAAGGTTTATCCATGAGAAAAAGGCTCAATAGTGGTTGTGAGGAGCCAAAGAATATTTGCAATTTGAAACTACAGCAGTTGAGCATAAAAGTTAGGTTCAGGGTAACATTGGTTGGTTTTACATTTCCATTTGAAAGTGAATGTGCCAAATATAACAGATTGCAGCTGGGTACACATTAAGCAGGAGCAGATAATCCCAGCAAATATGTGCTATATTCATACTTAAGTGACAAATATACACACACACAGTTTAATTCCTCACAGCAAAGGCAAGGCAAGGTTATTTGTTTAGCCCATTTTAGTAAGATAACTCAAAGTGCTGTACATGAACAGAACATAAGAAAAGAAAGCACAACAGAGGAATAGTAGCTGCAGGTCAAGATATATTGGACTGCAAATTTAATTTTATGACGTTGCAGTGAACTACAAATATGAAATTTAAAGGCAACTCTAAACAAATAGGTTTTTAATCTTGATTTAAATTAACTCTGTGTTTCAGTACTTAAATACTCTTCTGATAGTTTGTTTCAGATAAGTGGAGCATAAGAACTAAATGCTGATTCTCCATGTTTGGTTCTGGTTCTGGGTATACAGAGTAGACCTGAGCCAGAGGACCTGAGGGGTCTGGATGGTTGATGCACTGACAAGTCTGTGATGTATTTAGGTACTTAGCCATTCTGGTAAACTTTTTTAGGTAGACCTGTGAAGACACCACTGCAGAAATCAATTCAACCAAAGATATGGATTTGTTTTTTTCCAGATCCTGCTGAGACATCAGTCCTTTAATCCTGGAAATGTTCTTCAGGTGATAGAAAGCCGACTTTGTAATTTCTGCTCGTCAGAAACCTTTTTCCAATAAGAAAATACATCGTGCCTTAGTGCTACCAGATCACGGTGATAATGACACACATCCGTGTAGACACTTACGCAGGGTGAAAAAGTCTGCTTTTTTTCTGCACGGGTGTTTAAAATTACATCAGAGGAAGCACAGAGAGATCTGAATCTATTTAAAAGGCTAGTTTTCTACGGCATGCAGAGGCATGTTGAGACATGTCTTGTTTATCAACAGCAGGAGAGAGGGCGAGACTGGGGCCCCCGTTCCCAACGTAGGCAAATGTGGCCCAAATCCATTTTTTGGGGGGAGGTCAAGTGACCAGGTCAGGCTTTTTAGAACCAGCAGGAACACTCACATCTGACCCATATCGGATTTTTTTCAAATCAGATTCGAGCCACTTACATAGGTGGTCCTTTTTAAATGTGACTCCAGTGGGAACAACTAAGGTGAATTTGAAGTATCTTTAATGCCGCTTTCCATTGCCATTTGTCACTCTGGAGAAGGGACTAGCTGCAGCTGCTACAAAATACGACACCCTACAAAATATGCCTAATCCTGTCCCCTAAGCCTTTTGTAGGGGACAGGAGTGTGTTTTGTCGGACAGGGGGTGTGGTTTGGGGTGGCCGTGGCCGCAGCGGGGTATACTTGCAACTTTGTGCTAGCATCAGCAGCTGCTTGCCTCAGCACTGTTCAGTGGAGAGACAGCAGAATGTTAGACATCATATGGACCAAAACCTCGATTGAAGCTAATTTGGACTAAGGTTGTGTACGATCCTGCACACGGAAGACTTTGGAACGTCGAAGAGATTTTAACTCATTGCAGTAATTTGTACAGCCTTTCAATGGGTGCAGCGTGTTGCAATGATGGAATGTGATACAATGGATTGCAACGAGTGTCCTGCCTTCGGAGTCGAGTGGAGAGGCACTGACATATATAGTTAAAAGTTGCCCTCGACTTCATAAAGTTCAGAATGAACTCTACCTCTGTAAAGTTGTTGGCATCCTTGATCCCCCACCATTCCTGGCTGCGTCCCCACGTCCAAACAGAACTCTGTGCAGCCAAAACTCAGTAAAATGCCAGAATCCAGTTTGGCTCTCTTTTTATTTGTGCGTTTCCCCTTCAGCACCCACTGACACAATAAATGGCTTCTGTTGGACATTTTAAACCATAACACCTATTTCTTCCATGTTACCTGGACCAAAGTCTGCTGGGAATTGAAGTCAACGTTATAGTTCTTTTGTGCATGCAGGTAAGTTTGGAGATGCAAATAGTTCACACTGGAGTCAGACATAGGCTACATTTTAAAAATCTGAATAGAGCAATAAGACCTGCAGTGGGAGCATAGCCCCAAAAATATTGCTGCAAAGTTGCTCTGTCTCATGCTGTTGAGTTTTCAACCTCAGTCTGTTATTGAACATGTTGAATTTCAAAAATGGTGGCAGCCTTTCGGAAACCTGCTCATTAAGGTAAAGATCCAAATTCCCCAGGGAATATACACGGACACTGCTGTTTTAGTAATGCTGAAGGAGGCAATCACTGATGTGAAATACAAAAGACAGTTTTAAATCTTAAAATGGTGCTTCTGCAATACACCATACAAAAGTTTTAGTGCCGTTGAAATCGAACAAGCATGTATAGCAACCACTTTTTGATTACTACACTGAATATTTGTTTGCTTTTCGCTATTTGCGTTCCGCTATTGTGTCACATATATCCAGCATACCTCTTTTTCCTTAAAGGGAAATTTCTCCGAACAAAACATAATAAAACTGCATTGCTCGGCCGTCGTCCCAGCTTAACTTGGTTCTCCATTATTAGGGACATTCCTAAGGGGCATTGACTGGAGTTTGACACAGTATTTACCCTCGCAGACACAAACAAATGAGCTCATGCTAAGTATTTCATTAAAATGTGCATGTGAGTCTTTCAGTTTGACCAAGTACTCTTAATACCAGCTGCTCTGGAATCAATGCGCCTAATAAATAGCAGCTTACAGAGCTTGACCTCGAGGTCTGAGCTGATGAGCGTATTTATCTGAGGAAGGAAGTAGACGTAGGGAAAGCTAATTTCACTGTCATCATCAGCGCATTGAATCAGATCGACGAAAAAAGTGCAGCAGACGGAGAGAGAGAGGGAGAGACACAGAGGAAATGAAGAAAGAAGACTGTGGGCATTCTGCCTATTATTTACAGCAACTGAAAACAGAGAAAGATGAATGCTGCCATGCTAGAGTGACCATGCATAGGACTGAATTTTCTTTTTGTGCTCTTGTATGTCAGATGCAATAGACTCAGAAGGCAGCGGATTCGCTGTGAAGAAAATGGAACCAACGCAGTATATCTGCAGTAAATGCTCAAATTATTACTTGCTGGATACGTGGTTTATCTTCAAGGTGCCATTAGTATAATTTGAATGAAGATGGAAGAAAGGTTTAGATTCAGACAAAAGTTGAAGAGAATTTCTAATAAGTGGAGATTTTTGTTCTAAGGGCAAAATACTAATCCTACTGAAACAGTTTCAGTTCACACCAACAACTAATGTATCACTGTTTAGAAGTGTTTGTTTCTGCAAATGGTTATCAGGTTTAAATTAATAGAGCAACAATGAAAGCAGACTATAATTTTTAAATTTTCCATAGAGATAATTAGATTTCTGCTGAAAGATGGCTGAACACACACACACATATGTGTAAAGTACCTTATGGAGGTTTTTTTAATGTGTCATTTGTCTCTCTTGGATTAGAGACCGTACCTGCCTCTGTTTGAAAAGCTGTAATTGTCCTTCTGCTTTCCTCTGCCTTCGGTTGCCACAACAAAATTATGTGTGTCTTCTCTCCCAATTCAGCATAGCTTAGTTTATGTTCTCAAAATATCCTTCTCTATTTTGTATTTAATGCACTGTGTTGGAATTTATTCTGAGCTAAAGATTGGTAAATGTCATCAGAGCAATTTCTTATAAAGTCTTTATCCAATTGGAAAATAAAATTTCTTCTTTATTTCCTTTTCAGACCCTCACATCTCGTCTGCTGTCTAACGTAAAACTGGTTAAAGTTTTTTTGCAGCGATCTGGAGAAAACTATCAATGCATCTGTTAGCTCTTGACTTGATTAGCGCAATGCTCTTCACGTTGGTATCAATCAGTCTTCCGTTTCCTGTTTATAGTTTGCACAAAACTCTGCCGCTCGCCTCTTAGCCAACTCACGCGAACATGAACTTATCCCTCCTGTCCTTTAATCTCTGCACTGGCTTCTGGTTCAGTTCACGATACAGTTTAAAATGGTGTTTGTTTTTAAAGGAATAAATGATGGTCTGCTGGGCAACATCTGCTGGAGGTCCCTCGCTCTGGGTGTAAACAATGGGGGGAATTGATCTTTTTCTGTGGATGGTTCAACATCGTGAAATAGTCTTCCCTAAGAGCTACGCTCCATCATTGACCTGCCTCTATTCAAAGCCAAACTCAAGAGCCATTTATTGAAAAAGGCTTCTGACTGTTAGTAGTTTGATATTTTGCTTTCAACGTATTTGTATTCCAGTTTTTTACTTGATACTTTCTTTGTTTTAGTGTGTTCTGTAATGATTTGTTTTTTATGCTGTAAAGCACTTTGGCAATTGCAATGCGAAGGTGATATATAAGTAATGGAAGTTTGGTTTGATTTGATTTGAACTGATTCAAGGGCTGCTGAAGTCTTATAATTTAATGCAGAGAAGGCTCTTGTTACCAGCGAAGAGCAAGCAAGTCTGAACCCATAGAAACAAAAACCTATTTGGTAGATGCTCAAGGAGAAATTCAAAACTTTAATATTTAACCTTGCCCTAACAAAGAATACGTTCTTCATTCTCCCTGTTACGTCACTGCTCATATTGTGGCTCTAAAAAGTATACACCACCGTGAAAAAATGAGAGCTTGATGAGTCTTCTTAAACCCTTAATTTCACACTCATCCTGTGCAATATGCATTGAAAGAAAAATAACTTTATTGAAGAAACATGACATGCTTCAACCCTACGTCTTACTCTAGACATAGGAAAATGCAGCCGATTTTTCTTTGACGTGTAGAACAGAACCAGTACTTGTTGGAAATTTCACCAGCATTCATGTTTGCTATCGTTCTCTTGGCAGCCTCACTAACTGGTTTTAATCATGTCTTTTCATCATTTTCAGAAAGTCCTTCAATTTTATTACCGTGGTCCCATATTTTCCCCAATAATTATTGACGACGCTCTTCACCATGCTATATTTATATGTATAATGGTTTGGATTTTTGTACCTCTTTTTCTGATTGGTACCTCCATAGAGTAAGACTAATTTGGATCATTTCTAACCTACCTACCAACTTTTAACTTTTGCTAATTCCTTCATCGACAACTGGACTTTATTTCAGGTTCATTAGATTCACTATAACTGATGGAAGGTGTGAATCCAAAAAAAGTGGAAAAATGAATCAAATGACATGTATTAGTTTAAGGGTATCTTACTGTAAACTGCACACTTACTGTAGGCAAACAATATTCTCAGAGAGCTTGTAACTCAGTCTAAACATTCCTACCAAGGAGTTTAGTGGTTCAGAAAGCTGCTGAGAGCGACTGAGTAAGAACACAAATTTTATCTTAGTGGGGTGGGGTGGTTGAGCCCATTGCTTGGTGTGATGCTGTCTTCAAACAACTTTGATTGACAACTGTGCTCTTAGTAATTAATGGAGAGAAATTAACCGATTAGGCGGGATTAAGATATGTGTCTTATGGTAATGAAACTTAGCCAAATTAAATAATCGTCACACAGCTTCAAAATGTTTGAATGTACTTTATTTACATCCTCATCCTTATTTTGATTTGCTTACTACTCGTCATGCTGGTCACTTCATCTATTTGATACAGGTGAGTGCACCGCTGGAGATAGGGCCGCTGAAACTAATTAATTTCCTTTTATGGAGATGATAAAGTTTATGTTATCTACATATTAATAATTAAAGTTTATGTGCTAATTTCCTCCAATACAGGTGGTGGATCAGCCAACCAGCTATATCTGTTTCTGCCATCATCCCAGTTCAAGATACTCTTAGGCTCCATCCAAATACCCTTAATAATAGCTCCTAGCTCCTGCTCCTTGACCTTTCATGGGGTCAATAGTACGAACTCTATCGGAGGTAGGAAAGGAGCTTCAGACTGCAGGGCCGATTTTGTATAGCCTTTAACTCCGACATCATTACGTGACGGAAACGCACATAGGTCAAATCCGAAAAATGAACCACTAAGTGTGTGTTCTCCTTTCTCCGGACATTTTTGTTCATTTCTGTGAGGTGGGCTGTGCTTATACATCATGTCACGTAAAGGATTATGGGATTTCTTATAGCTCCTTAGTGCCGAATAGGGAGGATCCTAAGCCAAATTAGCCATGGGAGGAAGCATACAGGCTACTTTTCCTATCTTCTTCCGTACTGACTGCACTATTCGGACAGCACTTATCATGGTGATCGCTGACGCACTTCCGCTTTGGCTGAAGAGTCATTACCCAACTGGGGTATTCGAATGCAGCCTTAGGCTAACTAAAAGTTGTCCTCTCTACTCCTAATTTTCTGTCTTAAAGGTGCATTGTGCAAGTTCCAGGATTTTTGTTGATGACTGCCCCCTCTGGCGACAAGTTGAAATTACACTGATGTTGTGCATGTGCATGGAAGAAGAGGAAAAAAAGCTAGCCTCTGCCGTTGTGAGTTCGCAGGTCTTTTTTTAGAGGCATAATATATTTTGAGATAAGAAAGTTAGAAATTTTATTTAATTATATAATATTATATAGAATGCATTTTATTATGAACCGAAATATTTAATATTGACAAAAAAAAAAATTGGGGGAAAACAAAGCTACACTTTTAGCTGGTCAATAATGTAGACAGGGTCGACTGACCATCAGAAGGTGGCACGGATGGTCGCCTATCCCGCTAGCCTGTCCTGGTCCACTCAGTGATCGCATAGGTTTGAGTCGCTCTTAATAACAAAAACAATCCATGCCATTCATGCGACTCACTCGGATATCTGCCTGGTTGAATCTCCCACAGACTGCAATAGGGAAAAGACGCACAACCTCATTTCATTTTCCGAGGAGGCTGACGCTCGCTTTCACAGCAGCGCTCTTGCCAGTGACTTTTCAGACCCCTGCTCCAGTGATTTATTCATTTTCAAAAAAGCAACTTCTCGTATTTTTTCTGTGTTGTTGGCGACTTCGCGTGAAAGCACCATTCATTCTCCAATTACTTGAGGGAGCCATGATTCCCTTTCTACTGCTGTAATCAGCCTCAGAGACAACTGCTGCTGCCTCATCCTGGCTGCAAACCCCACCATGAATGCCCCGATATTCATTCTGGTCTTGTTCCGTCGCTGATCAGACTCCAATTTTTCCCTTTTTCGTCGCATTGGACATTTTTTTTACTCTTGTGTGAAGTCTATGATGGAGTCTGAGATGAACAAGTGGCTGGTCTTTTGTGTTCCATCTTTTAAAGCAGTCTCCTGTGTTATCTCACTAATGCCTCAATGGCCGCAGAGATTCTCAACAAAGTAGCAGCGTGAACGAGAGCGTGCAGCACGTCAGACCCATGTGCATGATTCAGCCTGTATCACTCTCTCATGAACTGACTGATGAAGCCTATAGAGGTAACTGCGGTAAATAGAAGATAACTAATTTTACACATCAGGCAAATATAAGGGCATGTATGGGAAAGAAAATAAGTTATATCTAATTTCAAAACTTGCAAAATGCACCTTTAAGGCCTATGGTGCTTTGTGAATACCTTTTATTTTACCAAGGTAAAATTCTAAGAAAAATCTTAGAATTAGGGAAATCCTAAGATTTTTCCTAAAATGACATCACTAAAACCTACTTTTAGTCTTAGGATTCTTTGTGAATACGGGCACTGGTTGTTTATATAGCAAATAAAATAAAAACTTACACACATTTCCTAACATGTATGGTGTTTTTGCCTGTAAAAAGAAGCCTGTAAAAAGAAGTGAACATCCATGCATGTACCGGGAGAACATGCCAACAAAGAACAGCCCCTGAGATTCAAATCAAGGACCTCCTGGCAGCCCCAACAACCATAGTGCAAGTCTTATCAAACATAGCAAACATATATAGAAAGAGGCTGTGTCCTAATGCCAAATTAAATAAATTAGTAATACATCTCTTTAATTTTATTTTCAAAATGATTATAGTTAAGTGCTTTTGCTTGTTTTTTGTTCACAAAGGATAAATTGCTTTGGATTAAATTTTACCACTCAAACAAATAAAATTAGCCCATGACTATCAGCTATCAGCAACTTAAACAGATCACTCCCTCGTGCCCAGTAAGCTTTTAAAACATTTTATTGGGTTGTTAAGAAAATTTTCTAAGACATTAGAGAGGCTTCTTTACAATTTCCACCACCCACGCAGCATCCCACTCAGACATTTTATTTAAGATGTAGCTTATGTGGGTTGCTTACGTAATGGCTTGTCACTCCTAATTTCCTCAACAGACAAATAGGAGCATGTTGATAATGTTCCAAAAAGAATAGATTTAATAACTAATTTGAATATGTGAAACATTAATACTTTTTTTTGTTCTTAAGAATCAGTTGCCAGACTGCAAAAAATAGATCTCATAATTTTCTAAATATAAAACAGAGGTTAAAACACATATATACGTAGGTGTAAACACATATATAGTACCCTCCAGAATCATAACACTTTTTGTAATGATATGTAAAAAGTATTTGAATGAATTTTCATTTTCGTTTTAGAAGTAATCTTCCCATTAAAAAAAATCTACCTTTTATCTAATTTAATTAATTAATTTAATAGGATAGTGCACAATACAATATATGGCAACGTAAATATGCAGGGACTAACACAATAACTACATTTCATCCTTTGTCCTCAGGCAGATCTTGGTTGGGAAAGCTGCTATTAAAAACAATAATAAATATACAATTTGACAAACCTAAAAATCTCCATTTAATGGATGATTCACCTTTATAATTTCTGCTTTACTTTTTAGAGTGTGCCTTTATTGCAGTGCATGGTTTCCTGTTTGTCCTGGAAAATAATACGTCCCACAAAGCCCCACTTATCCTAGCCACTCCTCAAAAGGAGAAAGACAAAAAAACAAAACATTCAGCTGAGGCAGATGTGTTTTAATCTTCACAAGTCCAGGGCCGATTACAGTTAAATAGCTACACTTCTAAACCTTCCCATGTCCACAGAAAGTGCAATAAACAAGGCTGGAGAAATATTTATCTTGTCACCTCATACATTACCTAAGAAGGCATCAGCAAAGCCCCACAGTTATCCTGTTGGCAAAAATTAGATTAAACAAAGTATTAATGGCAGGGATGCCAACAACTGTGTTACAAACTGTTGTTTCTTAACGTAGGTATTTTACCTGACAACATGCAGAGATGTACATAAATTAAGGGTGGCATTTTTAACACGTTAGATATGTGGGATTATGCAACTGAAATAAAGGATACATTTATATTAAGGACATTTACACATGAATGTTAAGAGGTACCAAACAGAGGTACCAATAATTGCATATTGTGCTGTATTGAATTGAACATTATTGTATTGAACATTCATTAATATGTAATTAACCTTTGCAAATATATTGACAGAACAGGTTTTTCTTCTCTCTTCTTTCATTCTCTTTATTCTTAATATTCTTTAAATCATTATTCTTAATCTTTTCCCTTGAGTTTTAAGTCTTAATCACCTTGTTGTACAAAAAGGTCTCTGAATCAAAAATTTGTTTCAAGCCCTAATTTCTCTAGGAAATACTAAAATACTGAGCAGCGGAAACAGCCAGCAAAAATAAATAAATAAATAAATAATAAGTGAACTTGTAAGAAAAGTTTAACAACTTCAAGACAAACTCCAGTACATCTTTGAAAAGGAACATTTGTGTTTTAAAAATCTTACCTAATGGAAAAACAGCAATTAGCTTCGAGGAAAGCCTGGCCAGTTTTCTTTGCCTCTGATACAGATCATCTAAATATATTTAACTGTACCATATTCAAATCCTGCAGTACAGCAATTAGAAACTATACTGCTTCAATGCAGACTTAACTTGTTAATTTAGCAACTATAGTTTCCTGACAGTTTGTGTCCTGAAACAGGCATAATTTTATCATGCATCTAAACACATCTGGGTCGACATGTGCCGGCATGTCTTTCATATGACTCAAGTCTAATTCCTGCTGACAATGGCTTATGTGACTGTGATATCTATAATTCTCCGAGCATGTCATTTTCAATTCCAGACAGCCTTTATCTCAAACATCATTATGCAATGGAAACGCCCACGGATGATGCGAATCAAGTCTGGGCCTGCAGCCTTCTGAAAAAGAACTAGAAAAAATGCTAGTTAGACAAATGTATATGCAAAATAAACAATGTTTACAACATAAAGAAATAATCAGAGTGTCATTTTTAAAGTTAACAAATGTATAAAAACATATGTCTTCACATGACAGCTGGACACTTCATTACTTTCTTGGATTTAAAACTTTGCATTTCACTGTTACACTATCTATCAGATCTCTTCTCTCCAGATATTTATGTTAATTGTGCTTATATGTCATGTCACGCAAAGGATTGTGGGATTACTTATAGCTCCTTAGCGCTTGTGAGGGACATCATGAAGTTCCTATGCTAAAGGAGCTACGACAGGAAGCATACAGACTCTTTTTCCTACCTCCTTCCTTACTGACTGCAGTATTCGTACAGCACTTATCATGGCGACCACTGACACACTTCCACTTTGGCTGACGCATCCTTACCAATTTGACCTTTTCTGATGCAGCCCAGATCAGCCAGCCCTTTAGGAAAAATATTCTATCTTGAGACAAGAGTAGGTGGATTTATTTTTTCTTTAATGAATCAAATGAACTCTGCTTTTGTATCTACCCAGGATGTACATTATTTGTCTAATAATAAAAACTGGGTGATGATCTAAAACATTTAAATGGAACAAAATGCTAAAACAGAAGAAATCTGTAATGGAACAAATACAACTACAGCACTGTATTTGGACAATGACACCAATCATTTGAATAAATAGATTTAACCAGGACACCCAAAATGATTTCTGCACCTGCTGAAGACATCTTCTTAATGTACAATTTTATAAACAAATCATATAATTATGCCTTAACTGAGCCTTTGAAAGTTTAATGGCAGAAAGCTTAGTATTAGTTCTAGAAGTTGTCAGCTGTTAACAGCTTAGCTTCTTTTTATATTCCCTGACTTTTCAGCAGCAATATAACCACACCTTAAAGCTCCTGCTAGTAAGTGAGGTTCTGAAATAATAATTATGTCAAAAATGGCAGATTAATTAAAACAAAAGTGAAAAAAGAATAGTCCCTTTCCCCAGTAATTGAAGTGATTATGTCTCTCTAACACCTGCCATCATAAATCTTTGGCATTACTGATTCTCTGTTATAATGTTAGCAGTTAGAAATGTCCTAAATCTGCCCTTTTGGCTCTGAGTGCCTGGCCACCATCTCATTTATCTGTTTGAGAAATCAAATGTTTGCACAGGGATGACTTGTGTGATTTGGATGGATTTTGAAAGATAAATCAGCTTTCAGATTTTAATATTTAAGAGAAGCAAGGGCACAGGGCCCTGTTGAATAATGCATTTGGTTATTTAGAGTTCGAGACAGTGGGGGAGTGTGAACTGGCACAGAGCCAGGAAGATGTGAGAGCACCAAAAACAGTCAGCTAATGAAAAGGGGAAATATCCCTTTGCCCTCTTGTTAGAATTTCATAAAGCAGCAACACACTGGCAGCTTTTAGCACACACACACACACACACACACACACACACACACACACACACACACACACACACACACACATTGTCTTCTCTTTCACACAAACACACATAGCCTCCATTTACCTATAAACCAGCTTTCTATTTTCATTGCCTCTCAGGCATTCTCATTTTATATTTGACTTTACTTGGAAAATAAATTCAGTAAACAACTAGAAATGAGCTTCGTGGTTTCATGCACAGCTAAGTAAATAACTGCCTCTTATCTGAGAACAAAATAGTTTCAGTTCTGGCATATTTTAATATAGTATCTGACAAACATGCTTGGTATTTTTCAAAATAATAATAATTTGGTGTGCGGCTATAGACGGTAATGTTTACTTCACTTTTTATGTTGGTCAGTATAATTTCCCATTTAAATTTTATATATAAGTCGCACCTGACTATAAGTCGCAGGATTGACCAAACTATGAAACAAGTGCGACTTATAGTTCGAAAAATACGGTATACAGACCACAGAATTGTGATTCTGTTTCAGGTTTTTGCTTTTAGTCAGCATCTCCTCTTATAAAAATATGAGAGTATTTGCTGCTGTTTGTGCAATGTAGGGCTGGACAATTAATTGCCTTTGCAATGTAATTGTAATTTAAAAAAAACAACACAATTTCCAAATTGCAGAAGTCTGCAATTTTTGTCTATGTAACTATTGATGGATAAGAACGTCCTTTAGGTGTCAGTAATGTTCAAAGTGGGTTTGCCTCCACATGGAACGAGAGAGAGTTGCAGCAGTGAGATAATCTTATTTTATTATTTGTTTTAGAGTTTATATAATCAATACTTTTTCTCAGGAACTTTCAGGAATCTCACCATAGCATTATGTACCGGTCCAACTTTAACACATAGACTTGTTTGTTGGTTGCACTTTGCACTATATGCAGGATTGATGTCCAGCTCAACAAGCTATTCTCTTGAATAAGAATATTTTAATTATTAAAGCAGTTAAATTTCTTGTTTTAAATAGTCCTTCTTTACAAACATCTTTATCTACAGGCCATTTTTGTTCTTGTGGTTAATGCAGAGAAATGTCTAAATTAAATTGCAATTATGGATGAAATATATTAAAATAATATACAATTTAGATTTTTGGCAAAATTGTACAGCCCTAGTTTCTTCAAATTTGTGAAGCCAGACCCCAAAACGTTGCTCTCAGCCATCTTTTGTCGCTTAGAAGAGGGTTATTTATTCTGGTGATTGCATTAATCTAAAAACTGTAAGTGTGACACTGTCAAAACTGTAGAAAGTTAAAGACATTTACTCCACTGCACATACAGCCATGGAGGAATACTACTTGTGAATCTTCTTGTTGGCTTTTGCAACTAAAACCTGCCAAGGGGCTGCACATGTGAAAGTGCTAAAAAACTATTATCTGGGACAGTGTATCATATGATGACTTTTAGATTTGAGTTGTGTATTGTCCCTTTTTAAATACAGTTCAAAGTCCAAAGATGGTTGAGGCATACAGCAATAGAATGTGCCTTTGTAACTTATTTTACTGTGATCTAACCTTAAAGTAGTCATGCAGTGGCGTCTCTGGCATGATAAGTAGGGCACAAAAACTCAACACCTATTAGGTGCATCTCAGTAAATGAAAGTGTAACTGAAAAGTTTGCATGTTTCAGTAATTTAATTCAAAAAGGAGATCATAGATAATATACAGATTGATTATAATATAGTATTTTATTTCAAATTTCTCTTTCTGTTTATGATTAGGATCATCATCTGATGAAAATCCAATATATAGTCGCTTAGAAACTTGCATAGAATCAATGAAAAGTTATTTTTGATACTAAAAATGTTAGAATGTGCCCTACACTATTGTTGGCATGACTGCTAACTTGATATTGAATTAGCAGAAAGTCATTCACACCCTGCGCCAGTAGGTTAAGCCATAAAGGGTCATTGCCAAATAACCTGGCAGAGAGCATAGAGTGCTGTATTCAAGCATATTAAAGGTATATAGTCACGTAATATGCTTATTAAAAAATACCAAAAACCGTTTGATCATGGTTAAAAGAAATAAGATTATATACACCAAACCTCCATCTTGATAGTGCTTTGATAGTCCTTTTTGAGCCAAAAAAATAATTTGCTCTCGGTCGTGATCAACAATCTTGTAGCAGTATCGCAGCAACAGTATCGCAGAACTATCATAATGCCAGTTTTCTTCATTTATAAATCAACTGTAAATGATGCCGGACCAAGCCTGACCCTCTGCGATGCCTCGCAATAAAGCAGCAGCTCGGCGTGATCGAAGACCAACCGTTATTAATTAAATAAACCAATCTACAAACCTTTAAGAGCCTCATATCAGAACATTTACTCACGTCAGTCAACTCTGCGGTCATCTCTCAGCATCAGCAGGTTTAACGTCCGCTTCAGTGAACACCAACGTTCATACTGTATTCCCAGCGATATATCCAGGCTTTTCCCTCTCGGAATGTTTTTTTTTTTTTTTTTGCACTTTTTATTTTTCTAAAAAATGTGGCTATGCACCTTTATAGTAAATTTAAGTGGAAGAAAGAAAACAGTGCGCAAGCAATAGGAATAGCCACAACCGTCTGAGTGCCTGTTTCATCAAAACATTCTCTATGGTAACACATGGTGACGATAAAGACTCTTGATTCTTGAGATGCAGATTTCATTTTCCAGCAGGATTTGGCCCCTGCTCACACCACCATAACAACCAGAATCAGGTTTAATGGACATGATATCACCGTGTTGGACTGCAGAGCAAACTTTCAGGATCTAAACCCCATAGAGTTTCACTTTTTGAATCGAATCACTGAAATAAATTAACTCTTTGATCATATTCTATTTTACTTAGATGCACATTTTATGATCATTTCAACATTATATCAGCACCTAACAGTTACCTGAACATGACGAAATGAGTACAATCAAGTCTCTTTACTTTACATTTATGTTTTATTCCTTATAAATTAGTAATCTATGAATGACCCTAATCAGTATAGGCTGTAGTTTTATTTTTTAGAAATACATTTCAAGATTAGTGCACAAACAGAAAAGTTTGGATCACAACAAGGAGGTAAAAGACACTGCACTACCCTGAGCTGAAAATATGACTGTATGGTTGCCACATTTGCAAGGCGGAGCATCTCTCAGAGGTTACTGTCATGTTAATGGCACTCAGTTTTGTTTCTCAGCATGTATTCCTCTTCTCATTTTTGTTCCTTCCCTTCATCTCTCTCGCTGAATCCACTGTGCAATCAGATATGCAGTTGTTTGCGTTTCTTTGGACAAAAATGTATTTTCAAAGAACACAGCAGCCAAGGAAGGATCCCATGAAAATTAAGCTGTAGGGTTTTAATTGCTTCTCTTCTGCTTTAGTGCCTGCAATTTTCCTAGGAAGTCATTTTAATTTAGCTACCCTCCTTCTTATTCTCTTGCCGTAATGGTGGCCACAAAAAATAGACTGATGTCCTCTGACCTTTTTTCTGCCCTTTCCACACTTCAACTAATTCATTATATTAGCTCAGATTCACCATGTTATTAAATGCTTACTGTGTATTTCTTTTTTCGACCTGGTGAGATTGCAGCTGTGACAGATCCACAGTGTCTTGTTAGTTCAGATTCTGTGAGATCATCTATTTTGAACTGCATGTTATGTTGTTCTCTAATATCATCCGGTGGACCTGGTTAATGTGTAGCCTGCAGAAAATAAACAAGCGCCTTGGGAAGCCCTGCAGGAAGAATTGCTGCTAGCTTGGGAGAGTGAGAATAGAAAAAGAGAATTCATTGGATTGGTAGTAGAAGGATGCGAGTACAAAACTCACTTACTTAATATGAATGGTTCAATACTAAAAGCATTGACTTTCACACTGCATGTTTTCAAGTGGGTTAGATGATGAATAAAGCACTACAGTTTTAGATGTTGAAAATTCCCCAGTTAATTTTAGACTTAGACTTAGACTGAGACAACTTAATTGTCATTTTGTATGTACAGAGTGCATACAGAACGAAATTATGTTGCATACAGCTTACAACAGTGTAACGCGATTGCAGGTGGAATAAGGCAAGATTACAATATAAAGTTAGCCCATGAATTTTTGACGTATAAAGTTTGTTTTAATTTTCCATTTTAGGTGTTGATGCCTGACTGTACACAAGTAATGTTAGGGTTAGATTCCGACCCAAATTACGCAACTATCAACTATTTCCTCTCCCGTAGCAAAGACAAACCCAGAATAATGCTCATACTTGTCACGTTGTTCTTCCTCTGCAATTAGTAGACTTATTCTGACCTATTCTTCTATTATGCTTATACAACATGTGTTTATGTTGTTTATTCCACGTTATATATTTCTTTATTTACTTAGGTCAACTGTATGTTTGCCATGTGTAGCAAAGCTCATTCTGGTTTTTATTCTAATTCTATCCACCATGCATGGGCCATTGCAAGATTTTATCATCATGATAACTTTGGGTAAAAATACCTCAATTTTACTTTAGTATGATACTATTATAGAACTTTAAAATCAAAATGTGTAATATGATCTCATCGTGTTTATTGAAAAATAGATATATCAACTTTTTTTACCTTTCTGTTCTTTATATATTATCACAAGTATGACAAGTTGATTATTCACTTTGTATAGCATTTGCATAATAATGGCATAAAGATATTTGTGGCTGAAAAACACGTAGTATAATTTAATACAAGATGTACAAAATGACAGTGAAAGCTAATAATAGGGGTTTTCTGTATAGAAGGGAATCTATAAGCACCTGAATCCAAGCACCTGTAGGCATTTGTGAGAGTGCACTTGTGTATGTATAGGTTTAAGCCATAAGAAAAAGGCTCAATAGAGGTTGTGAGGAGCCAAATACCCGCCCCCAAGACTGCCGAGTGAGACACCGGAGAAACCAGAACCCCAGACGCCTGAACGGGCTCTCATAGAGCAAAGGAGCCCAAGAGGGACCAACACATGGATAGCTGTCCTATCAGTCCCACTCCTTCTCTGGCATCTCATTGACATGATTTTAAACCATAGAAATGGTTTGATGGAAAATCTTTGCTGCTTTGAAACCAGTGCTTTTGTATTGGTCTTTAAAGTCAGAGAGATTGTGAGCATATAATTGCATGTTTAAAAAAAAAAAGTTGAATAAATGGAGCAAACTTTAATTGTACAATTGCTACTTTTACTCAAATATTTGTGTGGTATGAATGTATGTATGTGTCTGTACCTTGCACATTTTACGTAATTTAAAGCCCCGGTGTATGAGATTTGTACACAGGCGCACCATCTAGTGTTGTGGAATTACTAATGACCTCGCCTTTTATGATACCTTGGGTATCATAAATGAGAGAATGTAAACACGTGTAAACACCATATATAAGCTACAGCTAATAGCTACGGTTATCGTGTAAAATGGTTTTTGGCACTGTTGCCAAATCTGCATGTTTTTTTCTAAAGTCGCTTGTAAATTCCATGTGTCACATTTTTATGGGCTTGTTGCTGAATGTGCAGTCACTTATTTGGGGTCTTATATACGCGACTATAAGCACGAGTAAAGAGACCTGGCCACTCCCCGTACACACATAGAGGGAGAGGGAGACAACCCAGCCATGCCTGCCTGCCGGCAGGACAGAGTAGCTGTTGGACCACACTGCCCTGTTTCTAACATAACGGCAAAAATAAACTTCACTGTTATATTGAATTAACTTACCTGCTGTCCAGCCGAAAGATTGCAAGCTCTGCATCCGTTTTAAATCCCCGTTCCCTCATGAATTATCTCCACCTGGTAATAATAGCTGATATAGACTCATGTTATTACTTTTTTTTCTTTACTTACATTGAGGATAGTCCTCCATTTCAACAGAAAACCGCAAATAGAATTATCTACGGTCGTCTTTGCTTGTTTTTCTTGTTTCTCCCATACTTCTCCTCCACCAACAGTGGATAAACGCATAAGGCTGACAGTTTTGCTCCTTTCGGTTACTGAAATCAGAAACAGCCACACAGCATGGCACCTCCCACTGGATGCACAGCCACCTATGTATTTATAAACTACTTATTCTAAGTTAGGAAAATGCTTTCATTTTTGATGAATGCTATTAGACTTTGCCGGAATATGTATTTATAAAAGCAATACTTAATTTTTTCTAATTAAAAGCCAAATTAGTTTCACACTGCCCCTTTAAAACATAACCTAAAACTAGTTGTAGTAATTTGAACTACTGTGTTCATTAATAACTTGTCTCTGGAGAGTGCTTACCAGCTCTACCCCTTTTATCCTCTCCAATCATCAAGCCTCTCATTAAAAATGTTCATCTAGAGTCGAATACTTGTCTCTGTTAGAAAAGAAGAGGAGAGAAAATAAACGGTTAGAGAAAACCTTCCATCTTTTGTCTGTGTCTCATGTGGACCTTTGTGTCTGACATTGGTCTCCCTGTGATTAGCAGGTTACTGAAGGCTGCGGCCAGTGAAAACATGAAGAGATTGCTCCTTTCACAACTTGACTGATCTGAAAGTCCCAGGTGGGTACAGCCAGATAGAGTAAAGATGAGGACACCACCAAGTGGGAGTCACGCTGTCTGACGATGGATTAGCAGCCCTGTTTACATAGTGGCTGATTAATTCTCATGGAGCTGCTCAAAAATGATTTATTGACACTGTGGGAGGCTTAGCTGGTTGTATTAGAAAGTGTGATGCAGAAGATATAGTGAGCTACAGAGTAAGGGCGAGTCAGGTGTGTCTGAAAAAGTGTGACGGAAATGAGAGGAGAGACTGTAAAAGAGCCATGAGAGCGGGTCTGCATGTGGCTGCCTGTTTAATGTGCCATACAGATGGTTAGTGCTGGTGCACCAAAGAAGACTGCCTGTTGCTCTTGTAAAGCAGAAGACATGGGGGATCCAGAAATGAGGATGAGAAGAAGTCAACCCAGATCTGTCATAAATACAGTCAACGCCCCCAAATACCTTACCCATCAGTCGGGGTGCGTTCAGGGTGCACGGAGCTGGGGAGGGATGATGGGGGTGGATGAGTGAAGCAAAAATAAAGAGCAAACACCTTCATCCTGACACTCTGATGTGTGACCTTATTGTGTGGAGCTGGTAACAGGCTTTTGTAGCATATCAGACAAAGAATCTGTGACAAGTGGTTGGTGTGATATTTACAGGCTCTAGTTGAAAGTTTTGAGCAGTAAGAATTTAACTCTTGTAGAGTTTAGGAACTTGATTTTTGAATCATATCAAACTCTGAATTTCAAATGCTGTAAAATTCACTTAAGAGGCCAAATAATTAATATGTAGAACATTTATGTGGTATCTAAAACAAGTTGCTCTGATATGACTGTGGATAAAAGACAGTGTCTGTTGTTGTTTTTTTGTTTGTTTGTTTGTTTTTGTGTCTGTTGTGATCCAGTTAGAGATGCACCAATCCGATACCCGGATTGGATATCCGATATTGACTAATTAGCTGCATCGGATATCGGATGATTGATGCCGATCCAGCATTCCTATCCAGTCATTTCTTTTATTATTAATGCACAGCAATACAGTTACGGTGATCTAGTTACTTCTATGTTTGCAACAACGGTTACTCAGAGCATGCACAGCAGCTAGCGCTGAGCAAACACAGAGCAACATGGAACAAGTGACGGACCGAGCCAAGTCTGCTACTTGGAAACATTTCAAACTTAATAATGCAGTGCGTAAGTTGCAAGGGGGGTGATAAGGTTGGTAAATTCAACACCACAAACTTAAATAAGCACATCCAAAAGTACCGTGCTAAAGAACACGCATAACTTTTTTTTAACAATGTTTATTTCAAGCCTGATAACTTCACTGACATGGCAAGGTATACGGTTTATTTATTCAACAGTAGCATCGGATCGGTATCGGGTATCGGCCGATACGCTTAGCCCAGGTATCATATCAGACTGGAAAAAACTGGATCGGTGCATCTCTAGATCCAGTAGAGAACTGCTGTTTTGGTCTTTTTAAAAGAGATCAAAATCAGACAGAAGGTAGGTGGTCTTTGCAAGGTCTTAAAGAGGTCTTGTGGAAAATACACGCAATGCAGTCGGCTCCCTATTATGAATGATAACGCATTAGAGTTCTCCAACCATTTTGAGCATGCATAATACTTGGATGATGCAGTGGTTGTTCAGTAGCTGAAGCAAACAATTGTGGCCGATGTATGAAAATCCATTCAGCGCCCCTCACATGAAGATATCAGTATACACCTTTCTCCATCTGGAACAGGAATGCCCAGCTGTAGTAGACCACAAAGATCTCCAAATCACACAGACAGGTTGCTGGGAGACTAAATTAATTGGAAGTTGATGCCTATCGCCAGTGGTCATTACGCCTGAGGCTGGGAGGACCCTGGCCAGGTCGTCAGTTCATCACAGAGAGGACCAAACCAGGTGAAAATGATTGCACAGGGTGGGGCACTGTGATACACAGAAAACCCCTTTATCTGCATGCACCCGTGCCACTGATGAAGAAATGAAACGCCTCATGTACTCCTTATGAAGGAGTAACGATCCATCAAAGTTAGGCTAAAACTGCTGGTGGAAGTGCAGAAACATCCTATGTTTACAGAGAAATTCACCTGATGGTAAGGGAACTTTGTGGCCAATGTGAGAAATGTAGTTGTGGTTGATTGGGAAAAGCAGAAAAAGTTTGTAATTTGAGCATAGCAGTGTTATGACTGCTATCGTGATAAAATTAGATGTTCCAGTTGATTGTAGATTTCAACATGGATAGGTCCAACAAAATTTCCATCACGGCAGAAGAAATGGAGGTGGAAGTAGAGTATAAACACCGTCCTGGAGGCGGCCATCGGCTGACCTGCCGCCAATAACTTCATGTTATTCTATAGATGAAAGAGTTGGCTCTTTATTTCAGTGTTTAGCTATGCTTCTCTGATAATAATAGCTACTAACTGAGCTTTCACTGCAACTAACTATTTGTGCTCTCTATACTTAAAAACTAGCTCAGGGCTTATCTGCTTGGTTGCGTTTGTCTCCTAAATAAGGCCACTAATGAAGCTAGTACTGCTGTTACTAGTTTACTTTTCTCTCACATAGAAAGTACTGCTGGATCAGTGCTTCTGTGTCTCTGCTGTCTTCCTGTTAAAGGGGAGTTTTACTCTCCACTGTCGCTACATGCATGCTCTGTATTAGGGATTGCTCCAAAGTCAACAACACAACGTAAGCAACTGTTCCTGTTGCTACATGCTTGTCCAGGAGGGTGAATGCAGCAAGTCGCTGACTCGATGCAATCGGCTGGCTTTCCTTGGATACAAAACTTTATAACCAACCGGTATGATTTGATAGAATTGACTTTGCAAAGTGCCTTGAGAGGACATGTGTTGTTAATTGGCACCATATGAATAAATGAATGAATGAGAAAAGCAGAGAGTGTGATCTATTCTGCCATCATCTGTTGGGGTAGTAGCATCTGAGCCACTGACTTAATACAGCTCAAGCAGCTGATAAAGAAGGATAGGTCTGTTGTGGGTAATGCTCTGGAACCTCTGGAGATAATTGTGCAAAGAAGGATTCATTATAAAAGGAAGAACATTAACCCTGAACACTCTCTTCATCAGACTGTCACACAACCACCGTTCAGTCAGAGGCGTCTATAGACCAGCTGTAAGACAGACAGCTGCAAAACATCCTTCTTGCCCACAGCCATCATCTACAACAGTTCTTTGCCGAAGCCTGTATAATATGAGTTACAGCATTTAATTTACCTTTGGGACTAATAAAGTACGTTTTAATTTAACTGAATTAGCAGCAATTCAACCATGTTTGAATGGTCTTGGAGATCCTGGAGGCCGCAGAGTGTTTTAATGAGGCAAAAAGGAACGAGCAAACAGAGACCTGATGAGGTCTGATCTAAGCTGGAACCTTTCGAATTCTGAAAATGCAGACCTCTCCATTATTAAAATGTCTTGCAGGAGCCTTTAGGCTTGTTTTCAATGACATTACCTGCTGATGCTGTGACTATAGCACCTTAGTTGGACTAATACACCACATTTCTGTTAGAAAACTGCACCACATTTAGCCTTTGCACTCTACCTCCTGCCGATTGGTTTAATAAGGCATACTGTGTTATGAATGACTATACAGAGAACCCAATATTCAAGCCAGACACTTTACTGTGCCTTAAGAGGCCTATCGATAAGACTAGAAACCTGGTGCAGGCAGGAAAAGGCTCAGCAGAAGTACGCAGAAGCCTGACGATGCAAGGTGCCGTTTGCAGGGCGGAGGCTGGACCTGAGCTTGGGTCATACACGTAGACGCTGGACTGGGAAGACAGATTTAGTGGGCTTGGCAAGGTTCGTGGTTGTGGTTCAGTCCAGGTTGTGTCCAGAATACAGAAACCGATGGGGTGTCCAACGAAGGCAAGATTTGGATCTGGAATGATTTACACATTGTAGAAAACCGACTACTTTAGTTGTACAGTTAAAATTATTTTATTATTAATTATTAAAATTGTTTAGAATTTTCAGTTTGGCAGTTTAGGCTACATGACAAATGTTTGGGCACCACTTGACTTAGAGGTTCCTGTTTCGAATCTTACCGGGTACATTTCCAAACTCCAGGTCCAAATTGTTGTTGAAGTTTGTAATTTGGAGCTCTGGCCAGCCTATGGCAGTGCACGTCTCATTTCTGTCCACTGAAGTTTATTTTAAACTACCACCTTTAAACAGCTTCACATTTTAAAGCTGATGTAATTTGTTAACTGGTATATATTTTTGATACCAGCTGTTCTCCCCCTTAGGGCTCATGCTTTGATTTCAGATCACGTCCGTGGCCGCCCGACTGAAACTAAATAAGATTGTTCCTTTCTTAAACAAACAGTATTACAGATCTTAATGTTCTCAAAAACAAAAGCGCATTTCATGTTTATTATAACCCGTTCAAAAAGGCTACAGCTTTGCTCTAATTTATCATCTTCTACAGCACCCTGGGCTTTTTAGTTGTTGTTACATGTTTCAGCTGGCCCTAGCACAAGCCTCCCCCTCTCTCTCACATACACACCTTTTAGCAAATTAGACCGTTTAATTAGGAAAGGCTCATTTGTATCAAATCATTTACATGGTGCAGCCAGCCTTTGCCAGAATATTCTAATTGATTATTGTTGCCCGAGGAGCAGCTCCCATGTGTGGAGGTGCATGTGTGTGTTTTTATAAATTAGTAGATTACTTCAAAGTTATGTTATTAAGGCAGAATTTTTATCAGTTTAGTGACTATGATTATGTATTTACACACAGCAGAGCAAAACGAGCTTAATTTAGGTGAAATTTAAGTCAAATTTGATTCAAAAGTGGCTTACTCAAATTACTAATAAAATGCAGGGGTGCATGTGCATTTATTTTCATTTGTGGCGTAGAATTTGTTTCCATATAAATGGCTTTCCAGCAAACTGTTCAGCTGTTTTGTATTATTTATTCTGTTCAACAAACAAAGTTGCCTGATTTCACGTTGCTTTCATAAAGCCTCGTTTAGGAGCGAAACCGTTTCCATTGTCGCTTAAAAAACACTTGCATTGAGCCAAGCCCATTAAAGAAGAAATAGCAGGCCTACTTCCCCATTGAGACTTACAAATGACCCTTTGATGAGGCTGCTCTTTGACCCTTTTTTACAAAGTCGCTTGAACGAGGCAGAGCTGCATGCACGGGGCTTTGAAGGATACCGGGTAAAGAACAGAGAGAAAAAAAGATGACAGATTATTAGCATTCATCCTGCGGCGCAATGAGCTGCCTTTCAGCGCCACGTTCCTCCTTCCATTCAGCAGCCGAACAACAAAGACACATTAAGCGATAACAAAACTGTTACCATGACATCAAGAATTGGCAAATGTTTCAAGCTTCACATCTCGTCATTTGCATCATTCAAGCTTTTTATAGACATTGCAACTATCACAGGAAATAAGAGATCTCAAAAAAAGAAGTGACAGACAACTTTTTCTGACCTTAAACAAGGAGGCTGAAAGGCAACATTTGACATTCCTAGATTTTCTTTTTACTTCAGATTAAAACATAAATATTTGGGTTGATTTAATTTACATTTAGCTCCATGGCCTAATGTCTAAGATGAACAACTTAAAGGAATAGCTACAAGTTTAGCTTCTCCCGGGCCGTGGGTGGTGCACTCACGCTTGTCTGCACTTATTCCAACCTTTAGTTGCGCTGTTTGCCAGGTACTTTAGTTAGCATTAGTAAACATTTAACTTCACAGTACAGAACGAAAGCTTCTGAATCTGAGCCCCTTTGCTTCCTTAAATTGGCACAAAAGCTCAAAGCTTGACCGATGTTCAACCTCGTTTTGCTTCTTTTTTTGGTCTGCTTGAATCTGACAAATGTAATGCTGAGAAGAAGTCATATCTAACGTCAACCCTATTCCTATGGGTCCATTATCCTTTTGTGTTGACGTTGACATCGTAATCAGAAGTAAAAATGTATATATTTTGAACCCGTAAAAATGTAGTAAAGAATTATTTGTATACTTTTATTTTTCAGTAAAATTTATGCTTTTATTCTGCACCCCTCTTGACATTCTGTGAATAAATTATTTTTGCAAGAATGTATTGTTTTGATGAAAAGGTTGTAGCTATGACCTATAAATCAAAAGTAGACTTTAACTAAAAAAAAGTTATACTGCAAACCTTTACTACTGTCATGTTTTATCATCTCAGTGCAAGACAAATGGCAAACAGGGGTTCTCTTATGTGAATGGTTTTGCAACTTGCACACACCTGGCAGTGTTTTTATGCCAGATGCCCTTCCTGACGCAACCAGGATTCAAACCCTGGTCCCCAAAATTTAGGACAGCCTTAATTCACAATGCCACAGAGGGACTAACAGTGTTTCTCTTATGAGGTAAGAAAATTGTATACCCTATCATCTACAACAACAAATTACAATTTTAGCAGCTAAAGTTAATTTAGCAAACATTTATTGCACATGTTATTAAGGACTTTAGACTGTTTTTGCTTTGTCATTTCATTCATTTTTGTGTATTCAACACTGAAATCATTGTCTTGATCATAGAAATCATAATCAAGAAGACAGGACAAACTCCTGTTACACTCTTGCTGACCTGTGGTTGAGAAAACTTTATGACTGCTGTATTCCTGCAGCGCATGAAACTCAAAGAAAACCCCCAAAAATAAATCTAAACAGCAGAACGCTGACAAGCTGTTGTGCATGTACGTACACCAGTTAACCATTTAATTTTGCATCCACTCTTTACTAGAACAACCTGTTCAATTGTTTGGTAACATTAAGTAAATCAGCCAATGACACGGTAGCAGCTCAATGCATTTAGGCGCCTGGAAGTGGGAGCAAAGCTTGCCGAAGTTCAAACTGAGCATCAGATTGGAGATTGGATTTAATTGACTTTCAACGTACCATGGTGCTGTATGGGTGGGTCTGAGTATTTTAGAAACAGCTGCTCTAATGGGAATTCACACACAGCCATCTCTCTGGTTTACAGAAAATGGAATAAAAAAAGAGAATAGATTTAATAAGTCGCCGTTGTGGGAGCAAAAATGCCTTATTGGTTTCAATGTGAATGGGCTGAGTGGTTTGAAAGGCTCCAGTGGTTCAAATATGCACTTGTTGCAACCAAGTAATGTGGAAACTTGAAGCAGATGGGTCGCAGTTGTATAAAACCACATTGGGTACCACTTCAGTCAGCTAAGAACAGAAAACTGAGGCTATAATTTACACAGGCTCCCCAAAATTGGACAGCAATTGATTGGAAAAATGTTGCTTGTCAAGTACCATTTTCAACTGTAGAAATCAGATGGTACGGAAAACATTTCAAGTAAAAAACAGCATGGATCCATTCTGCCGGGTTGTTTAGACTGCTTTGGACATCTTAGTGTCACGCGATCATTGTTTACATACAACAGCCTGGCCGTGTTCATCCGTTAATAACCACAGTTTGGCCGTCTTCTGATGGCTTCTTCTAGCAGGACAATTTACCATCCTACAAAGCTCAAACTATCTCAAATTGCTTTCTTGAACACCACTGTGAGTTCAGTGTAATCCAATGGCCTCAACAGTCACCAAGATCTCAACCATAGGTTCATTTTGTCCCAAGTAACCTTTTCCAGGGATCAGGGCAGTTTTCTGTGAACATTGTTTGTCCAACCCTATTTTCCTATTGTACTTACTAGCATAAAAACAATAAAGCAGGGCAAAAAAAAAAAAAACTGCTCCAGAATATGCCCTGGTAGGTAAGTGGTTCCTATCTGTACCGGGTCTATCACTGGGCTAGAGGTGGTGCACACCATTGACAGTTGCCAGTCCATCACAGGGCAACACAGAGACACACAGGATAAACAACCATCCACACACACACACACACCTGAGGGCAATTTAGAGAGACCATTTCACCTAATAGTCATTTTTTTGGACTGTGGGAGGAAGCCGGAGTATCGGGAGAGAACCCACACATGTACAGGGAGAACATGCAAATGTCATGCAGAAAGGCATGATGTTCAGAAGGCCTTCTTGCTAAAAAGCAACAGTGCTACCAACAGCTCATTGTGCAGCCCCAAGAGAAAACAACAGAGCAATAAAACAATAGAGAGAGAAATCGCCTCATCATTATAAATTGAGACACCTTCCAGTTTACAGTCTTTACGGCCCTAAGTAGCACATCTTCTCCCACTTCCCAAAAGGGAAGGTTTATGTTTTTGTCTTCTCACTGCAAAAACGGAACTAGAAATAAGTAAAATATTCTTTAAAATGAATGCATTTGTCCTTGATTTGAGCAGGTAAATAAGGTGATTTGCCAATGGAATAAGATGTTTGTACTTAAAATTGGAACAACTCATCTCCATCATCTTATTTCAAGTGCAGGATGTCTAAATGTCTTATTTTAGGGGTCAAAATACTCATTCCATTGGCAGATAATCTTATTTACCTGCTCAAATCAAGGATAAATACACTGACTTTAAGAACATTTTACTTATTTTTAGATCCTTTTTTGCAGTGCTTCCCTTAGCCTAAAATGCAACAATGCTCAGGAAACAAAGTTAATTTGCATTTCATTCTCATAACGTTCAGACCTGTGGAAACAGTGGGTGCACAAGGAAAGGCACATTGCTTCCTCTTTCTGCATTTAGCTGCTGTTTAACTCTGCAAACTAAATCTATGCCAGAGGAAAAGGAAAATCTCCACAACTCCTCTGGCAAATCGGAGAAATGACAACCAATTTCCCTGTGCCTCCGGATACTTGGATTTACACGCTGCATCAAACAACAAATACTTGGGGAATAGGTGTGAATATTGCGATCTGGAATTGCATGGTGAAGTTTAAAAAAAATAAAAATGCCCCATTCAATAAGGTCCTGAATATGAGTTAACTTACAAGGCTTTTTATTCTGAAAACTGAAAACTGTTTGAATGCTCGCAATGAATGAGATTCAAAACAGTAAGAGAACTGCCACGGCGCATGAATGTGACAGGATTTACAAACACTCAAACCAACTGGCCCATCCATCAACAAACAAGAGGGAAGAGAAGAATGAACTTTAAAATTTAATGAAAGCTAAAAAATATGTCAATCCTCACTGAAAATCGCTTTATTACTACTATTGCATCCAGACCATTTAGTGCTTTAACTCAAAAGCTCATCAAATGCTCTGTACTTTTTGACCTAACTCCAAAAAGCCCGCTGTGACTCTTGTTAGCGGTCATATCTCGAACCAGCGGACTTGTCTCTGTTTTGCACTTGTGATCAGATTATTCAGAACAGAGACAGACAGAACAAAGCTCTCCTCCTAATCGACGCCGTATCTTCGTCTCTTGTTGTCTCAAAATGCCAGAGCCAATATGCCAACAAATCCTTTTTTTCCCCCTCAGTGATCCAGCCCAGACACATCTGTAGTCAGATCAGTCGGAGAGAGGCCGGGTAGATGGAGAAGAGCATGGGGTTCCTCTCTGGTTTGGTAATGGGCTGGGTGACAACGAAGGGAATGGAGACAGAGATAACAGCTCTGCTGTTAACGCTTATGAAGACAGATGTGAGAAAATTCTGGGTTCAAACAGTCAAACATCAGACACGAAATGGTGTTGACTAGAGATGTAAATAAAACATCTATTAGAGTTCATATCAAAGGCAAGGCAGGCTTCCAGATAACTAATTGAATTCTGCACAAATGTCGTAAGACTGCAGAAGGAGGGGGGGGTAAAAGCAGAAGAAAACAAACAGATGAATTAAATATGTTTTCAGGTAATGTACTTTAGCATGTGATTTGTCTTCACACAATTCTGTTGTATGTCATGCAAAAACAGACTGTTTCTGTTGATAAAACGTTATTTTTAAAATATCCCCTAATTCCATTATACTGTATGACACTAACATTTTAAGTCAAACAGAAATCTGAAAAATGTGTCATGAGTTTAAAATAAGCCTACTTTAATCTGCCCCCCCCCCCCAAAAAAAAAAAAAAAATTACATTGGAATCAGTTTATACAATATTTATCCGATAATTGTGCATAATTTTATCTCAGCATGAATACAGCTGCCCTGAAGCGGCTGCAGAGATCCACAAAGGGGGAGAATCTCTCAACAGGACTGTCATTGTGCTCTCCAATATTCTGGCCTTTATAGGACAGTTTCAGGAAGAAAGCCATTGTTGAAGAGAAGCCATGACATGTTCATATGGAAGAATGTGCCCTGGTCAAACATGAACAAAACTAAACTTTCTGGACTACTTATAAGGCTCATTTCATGGCTGAAAGCTAAGACTGCACCTTTCTGATCCTTCTTAAAGGACAGGAAAGTTTGACAGAGTCCCGGTTGTATGGAGATAAATACAGAACAATTCTGTAAGCAAACCTGAGACCAGATCAATGGTTCGCCATCCAGAAGGTTACCGACCCTGAACATGCAGCCAAAGCTACAATGAAATGGTTTAGATCAAATCCGATTCATGAATTTAAATGGCCCAGCCAAAGTCTATACCTAAATACAACTGAAGATCTGTGGCAAGACGGAAAAAAATTGGCAAAGGCTTTTTATTCTGTCTCGCCTAGCATGGGCTACATTGCAAAGAAGAATGAGCAAACAGTTTGATCTTACGATGCATAAAGCTGGTAGAGAAATAGCTGTAAATGCAGCGGAGCATTGCTCTTCAAGGTTTTGACCTAGGAAGGCTGAATAACACTCAACCCCACACTGTTCAGATTTATATTTGGGGATATATATATATATATATATATATAT